>NC_041389.1:15780860-15806093 GCF_002162155.2 Triticum dicoccoides | reverse complement strand
CTGTTTGATGATATTTAAAAAAAATTATTACTGTCTTATAAAAAAAATATTACTATTATGATTTAAACAAGTTTGAACATATTTAAACACAAATAAGTATCAAACAGCATTTTAAATGCATAAAAAAATTGTGGAGCCTGGGAATCGAACCCAGGACCTCCTGGTGTGAGAACTAGCTGCTGACCAGTCGAGCTAGTAGAGGGAACTTGATGTGGATCGGGTCAGGTGGAAGATAACCTGTTGGCTCGAGCAGAAATCAAAACAAATACTAATGGCGCACCAGGGTGGGGTGCGCCATTAGTATGGATGTACTTATGGCGCACCGAGGGGTGGTGCGCCATTAGTATTGTGCCGCCCCGGCCCAAACCTATCCCCTCTCTCTCCCTCGCCCTCGCCCTCGATCCCCTTCCCCTCTCCTCTCCCGACGCAGCTACCCCGCCGCCTCGACGCCGCCCTGACGCCGCCTCGACGCCTCGGCGCCTTCCCGTCCGACGGTGCCAAGCACTGCTACACGCTCCCCGTCGCCACCCGCGCGCGCTACCTTGTCCACGCCACCTTCCTCTACGCCGGATTCGACGGCGACGACGCCTTCCCGGAGTTCGACCTCTACCTCGGCGCCACCCGCTGGTCCCCCGTCGTCACAAGGGAGGCCGTCGTGCTGGCCCAGCCCTCCATCGTCTCCGTCTGCCTCTCCAACGCCACCACCGGCCGGCCCTTCATCTCGACCCTCGAGCTCCGGCCCCTTAACGGGTCGCTGTACCGCACCGACACCGAGGCCGGCGCCTCCTCGCCGTCGCCGCCCGCATCAACTTCGGCGCACCCTCGCCAGATCCCGTCAGGTTTGTCTTCCCCTTTCCCCATTCTTTTTGTTCTGATTATGATGTTAAAATGTAATCAATCTTCTTTCACTTGCTATTCTTCCTACAAATCACTGGATTCGTAGACTATATGCCTACATGCCAAATGGTGATTTTTTCTTTTACACAAGTAAAATGTGGTCAACCAATTGAACCCAAAATTTGTCATCTCCAGCAAACTAGTGTCTTTTTCTTGTCTGTAGATTAATATGGATGTTGGTCTTCCTTAGGTTCAAAACCAATAAACCAAACTAACTTGTCATTCTTGTTTTTAATCACTGTGACAACACATAATTTATGTTAAGAAACTGATGACATTTCAATATTTTACTTATTAAACCAACCAAGGTTGCACCTGCACAACCTTGAGCTGGGAGGTGATGTCAAGCATAGTCACTTCTGCCAGATATGGCTTGTAAAAGCCAGGAGAAATATTGTCCTTCTTTGTTTCTTGAAAGCTCGCCGAGAAGTTAACTCCTAGGGTTTTAGCAGTTATGTATAAAAAACATAGAAAAGCCCGGCGGAATTAACTTTGGATTTTCTGCATTTAACTAAAAAACCATAAAGAGTACAGTTCATTATTGAATAAAATAAAATGGCAGTTTATTTAGAAATTTGAAGCAGTTGTTCTATGGTTTTTTTAGCACAAAAAGTCTGATTATATAAGCAAAAACAATTGTTAGCTTTTAGATGTTGTGGTGGTTCACTTGGGGGTATGTGTAGCAGTTAGCAAAACTAGAGGACTAAAGTGCTCTGTTTTGGCAAACCAGTGCATGCATGCCTTTTTTCTTCTTCATTTTTTTGCACTGACGACGAATGCTGGCAACTCGACAGCAGCTAGCTAGCAGGTGTTCCTTTACAAGCATAGTAGAGCATAGTATGGATTCTAATTTTCAACTCTGACTAAACAGGTTCTGCAAACGGTCTTTTACTGCACTTGACTGAAGAAGTAGGTGTCTGCTATATCCTGCACTTGAGGTGAGTTGTGTTCTCAGGTTTACATTGCAATGGGCACTCTTCTTGTAAACACAAATTCAGATTTATATACTATATGCTGGCATGACTGTTTTTATTAGGTAGGACAGTGCAGTAGTTGATGTATCTTGGGTTGATTATAAAGTTGCTTGGGTTTAATATTACCCAGCATGATGATGTATCAATGTAGCGTTAGCATATGATCCAAGTGCTAGTACTGCTAGTAAATAGCTAATACAGTTAATGAAGAAGAAAAAAACTGCTAGTACAGTTAATGAAGAAGAAAAAAAACTGCTACTACTGCTAGTAAATAGCATCAGACTGAATGTCCTTTATATATGGCCAATACAGTCTGATGGACAATACAATTATTGAAGAAGAAGAAAAACTGCTAGTACTGCTAGTAAATAGCATTAGACTGAATGTCTTTTATATATGGTACTGCTAGTAAATATCTTCTTCTATATACTAATTTGCATCAAAGTGTAGAACAAAGCATCAGACTGAATAACTAACAGTGGGTAATTAACCTAACTATTCATTTTTCCTTAGGTTAATATTAAAATGTCCAGTGTATATATATTTGAAAATGATTGCTGCTAGATGTTAATTTGCTGGTACTAGCTAGAATTTGGCACTGAAAAGCAAAAGCAAAAGCTAATTAACTGCTGGGTAATAGCACTGGTACTAGGTAGCTAAAATATGTGTTCTGAAACACTGAGAGCAGAAACACTTACTACATACATATGCTCAAGAAACACTTACTAACCAGAAAAGGTTTTGACTTGAAATGTTAATAGCACAGAGAGCACCACAAGTTAAACACCTCAATCTGTTAGTATTTGTCTGCATTTTCTCACATTCTTCTTGCATCTGATCCAGTATTGCTTGTAGTGGTTTGTCCAAAATGTTGAATGATACTGCTTGGAGATGCATATATTGTTTCACCTCTTCACATGCAAATTTATTTTCCATGTTGGGATGGAGGCCTTTTTTGCCTTGTCCACCCGAGAGGCCCTTGAGTTTGCTTATTTCGATTAACTTCCGTTCCAGCAAATTAGGGTACTCCATATGTCCTCTTTTCAGCAAAGGTCATGCTGAAATTTTCTGTGAATTTTAGCATGACTTTGCTAAAAATAGGACATATGGGGTACTTGTGACTAATGCATGGGCCGGGGTACTTGTGACTAATGATGAAAGCTTAGGCTTTTAGGGTGCCTCGGCGTCGAAAAACCCTCAATGATAAAAGCTTAGCTTTTAGGATGCCTCGGTGTCGACAAACCCTAAATGATGAGACCATGATCTTGTTCCGTGACAATAACCAACTTTTTGACCAAACTTTGTTCCCATTTAGTGAGAAACATGGCCAACAACGATGAGGCCGGGGGTTCGGGCGGCAAGGCATTCTGGGAGCTGTCCCAGGAGATGGAGGAACAACCTCACTTGTATGAGGACGCCGCCTTCCCCATCGATCATGAGACCACTGATGGTACCGCTGAGGATGACCCCACTGATGCCACCACTGATGGTGCCGCCGAGGATGCCACCACTGATGATGGCGGCGCACGCACAGATGGCAGCCAACCGAAGAGGCAACGGAAGGACCAGCGCCCGACCGTGCTCCGCACCCTCAAGGAGCAAGAAACTGAAGTCAAGGGGTACTGGCTTCAGCTCGGGTGCATTCTCCGGAGCACCGTCTCGATCAACACCGAGAACCTGAGGCATCCTGACCGAGGGAATTTGCGCAACCTCCTCTTCACGAAGCTGCACGAACAATACAAGTTCCCCGCTGAATTTGAAAACACAAGCCTCAAAGGGAATAAAGTGAACAATGTTGCCCTCACGAAGAAGAGCAAGGCCCTGTCTACTTGGAAAAGCAATGTGAAGAGAATGATCGAGAAAGGTGAGAGTTATGAGAAGATCAAGGAGAAAAATCCTTCGATCACCGAAGATGACTACAACGACTTCAAGATCAATTGCTCGAGCACCGCAAACTCCCAATCAAGTCAGTGGGGGAAATAAATGCGGGAGCTGAACTTAGGGGAACACACACTCGGTCCCGGCGGTTACAGAGTGGCGGAGCCTATATGGGACAAGGAGGAGGCGGACCGTGCCGAGCAAGGCCTAACGCCCCTCTTCGATAAATACGGTGACAAGCAGACCAGGTACTTTGTCAGGGCCCGGTACAAGAAGGACCCGAAAACAAAGGAGCTTACCACGGATCCGAAGACCAGGGCACTTGAGCTTGTTCTGGTAAGGAATACACCCCCGCGTAATTAGCTCCATATGGTTGCATTCTAATTAATGAAGCCAAATTTCTAAATGGTTCACATTCCTTCCGCAGGCGACTAAAAGCAGTAGCGCGGGGTCGACTAAGAGCAACCCTTGGGACACCACTCTAAATAGGGCGTTGAATGTAATGAAGAACAAGGATAAGCTCAGTAAGCCGACGTCAGCTGGTCGTGTGGCCGGCAAAGGCTTGTCGACAAAATGGTCATCATACTATAACAATGGTGGGTGAAAGGAGAAAAAGACCAGCTCGGAAAGCCAGGCGCGCGAGGTTCAAGAACTCAAGGCACAGGTGGCGCGGATTCCGGAGATTGTCCAAGAGCAAGTGCAACAACAACTCGGAGCGATGATCACCGCCATTGTGCCTACCTTGATCGAGGGGTTGAGTGCATGGATTGCGGGCGGCCAACAGGGGCCGCCCCCGATTCCTAGCTTCACGGCCAGCAACTCGCAGAATGCGATGGCGGGGCCATCGGTGTCTCCGACGGAGGCGGCACTGGTGTCTCCGATGCCGGCACAGGAGCTTAATGCACCCGGGTGTACGCCGGCCGACACCTCTGCAGCAAGCGGCCCTTCCGTCAACTGCACGCCCGCCGTTGGCGGTGCCTCGACATTAGCCGAGCTCCACGCCATCATCACGGTAACTAATTAAGCCTCTCTCGGCCGAGGACTTCATCTCCTTGCCTTTGACTGGGCATCCCTGACGCCCTACATGTTTTCGCAGGGCGCCGCCGACGTTCCGTGCACTCTCCTGCACTTCGTGAACAACGGGTTGGTCGATGTCTCCAAGGGCAAAATCGTTCAACCGGGCAACCCCTTGTTCCACGGTACCCAGATGCCACCCAACTTGTTTAGGGTTCAACTGGTTCGGGTGCTGCCAGGCTGTGACGAGTTGTTACCTCCGATTCGACCCGTCGGGGCCGACGATGATGACGTGATGACCCTCAGCGCCTGCCTGAGCTGGCCCCTGCTTTGGCCGAAGAGCCAAATTCATTTTGGGGCGGGGGACAGCACCCCAAAGACAACACCGCCAGTCGTGCCGGCGCCAAGTCGGCCCCATGGCAAGACCGCCGCAACGGTGCCGGACATCCCTATGCCACTGGATCCAAACATGCATATGGCACAGGATCAGAATGACGACGACGATACATTTGGCAATGTCGATCAGTACTTTGCCGAACATGGGTACGATGGCGACTTCATGGGGCCTCCTTCTCAAGAACCCAACCCAACAAAAGACGTGCGCGATCTAGCTGGTAGCGCGGAGAAGCCAAGTTGCAACAGGCATCGTCTGCCGTTCAGCTCTCAGGAGACGCCTCCAGCTACCGACTTCACCGAGCCTCAGATAGGCGAGGTGCGAAATATTATCAGCCCAAACACACTCAAGAAGGCGGTCTGTGAGCAGAACTCGGTCCCATTACAGGAGAAGAAGAAGGCACGCAAAAGAAATACTAACAAGGGTGCGAGCCAGCCGGCACCGAGTACGATCCGTGCTCAGGACGGCCCACCTTCACCTGAGGATATCTCGAGGAGGGTGCATGTGGCGGGTAGGGCGATGCTACCGACAAATATGCTCAATGCTGCAACCGGTGCTATGCGGAGTCTGCATGAGAGTGTTCTTTCTTTGGAGAAGCGGCGTCTCAGAGCGAAGAATGTGGCATACCCGGTTTTCGCGGCCAAGGTGCCAGAGGGCAAGGGCTTTGTGGATAACTCCATCGGGCGTACGATCGTCCTGCGGTTTGATGACATCCACGCTATGTTGAACCTTCATCCGCTGCACTACACCTTCGTTCGGCTATTTTCGCTGAGTATGGAGATGCGGATCATTCGCAACAAGACCCCGGACATCGTGATAGTCGACCCCTTCTACATGTGTGCCAAGATCTTGGGCAGCGCTGGTGACCGGCAAGTCGCGAGTTCTTACCTCGAAGGCGTCATTCTGGCAAACCAAGATAAGGATAACTTCCTCGTGCCTTACTTTCCCGAGTAAGTCCTCCCCTCAACCGGCCCGTAACATATGAATTCTTTGATTTCGATCGTTATTCTTTTAACATTCCGTGTTTTCTGCAGTGACACACATTGCACACTCATCCTCCTAAGCCCCAAATATTCCATGGCCACGTATTTCGACCCGGACCGTCAGTCGAACGTAGACTACACAAATGTCAAGACGGTTCTTGATGATGTTCTCCCCGGATACGCCAAATCTGGAGGCACCTTCACCAGGCCTATTCGTAAGTACGGCAAGCACATGTTCTCCCACAATACGATGTTCTGCTGCGTCAAGCAGCCGCCTAGCGGTCAGAAGGGTGCCTACTACGCCATCCATCACATGCGGGCGATCGTACGGGACCATCATCAACTTCTGCTACCAAGTAAACTCAAAGATTGGGCCGCGAGCGTGTCGGCAATCCAAGACGCGGACATCAGACAAGAATTCTTTCGCATCCAGTCGGAGTTTGCGGAAATCATCCATCAAGATGTCCTTCATACCTCGGGGCAGTTCTACCTCAGAAATCAACCATCCAACAGTGACATCGAAATAATGCTACAAATGCAGGCTGACAACGCTCGTTATTTCGTGACTCCCACGATAGACGGCGGCTTCATCCACGCTCCGGTCCCTTGAGTCGAGTCGAAAGCAGTGATGCTGTGTCTAGTTCTGAAACATCGATTGGCTCATGTTGTAATTAAACTTTAATGAACTTGTAGTATGTCTCTTTGGTTTCGAGAGTCGTTCAACTTAGATGTAATCGATGCTATTAATGTCTTGCTTTTCTCTTCCGATCGTTCTGTTGCATACTTATATATTGCTTATGTATTGTCTATGAATTGGTACTAACGTTTCGTTTGGCTGGTGCATAGCGATGCCATCGTATGTCGTGTACAAGGGTAAGGTTCCCGGAGTCTACGACGACTGGGAGGAGTGTCGGAGATAGGTTCACCGATTCAGCGGTAACAGTTACAAAGGGTACACCACTAGGGCCGAGGCCGAATCTAGATACGCCCGCTATCTAGCGGGAGAGGGGAGGGAGCGTTGGAGGAACCGGATGAAGACGAGTTTCATCGTGATGATGCTCATCGTGATGACCGCAGCTCTCTTCTATGTGATGGTAGTTTAGATGATCGATATTGACTTGTAATGTGAAGACAAACTCGCTACTCGCGGTCTCGAGACTTGTAGTATAATGTTCTATCTTTGTTCGGTATTTTCAATTCGGTGACTAATATGATGAATTGTATTCGGAGACTAATATGATGAATTGTATTCAGAGACTAATCTTCTATTGTATTCGATGAATCTGTTGTTGATGTGTGTTGTCTGTATTTTGTCCAATTATACATTTTGTAACCTGTGCAAAAAACAGAAAATAAAAAAATAAAAAAAACTAATATTCATATTAATGGCGCATCACATCATAGTGCGCCATTAGTATGCCAAAGGATACTAATGGCGCATCATTAAACAGTGCGCCATTAGTATGCCGAAGTTACTAATGGCGCATCTTGTTGTTGTGCGCCATTAGTATGCCAAAGCACCTGGGTATACATGGCCCCCTGGGAGGCATACTAATGGTGCACTGTTGTATATACTAATGGCGCATCTGAGGTCTGCCATTAGTATACCAGATACTAATGGCGCACCAGTGGTGCGCCATTAGTAAAATATACTAATGGCGTGGCACTACTGGCGCACCACTAATGCGCCATTAATGGCCAAATTAGGTGCGCCATTAGTAGGCCTTTTCCTAGTAGTGTCTCTCGTGTTCTCTCTATGGCACGATCTTGATGTATCGCGAGTGAGGGAGTCCTGGACTAGGGGGTGTCCGGATAGCCGAACCATCATCATTGGCCGGACTCCAAGACTATGAAGATACTATAGAAGACTTCGTCCCGTGTCTGGATAGGACTTTCCTTGGCGTGGAAGGCAAGCTTGGTGATACGGATATGTAGATCTCCTACCATTGTAACCGACTCTGTGTAACCCTAGCCCTCTCCGGTGTCTATATAAACCGGATGGTTTTAGTCCGTAGGACAACAACAATAACAACAATCATACCATAGGCTAGCTTCTAGGGTTTAGCCTCCTTGATCTCGTGGTAGATCTACTCTTGTAATACCCACATCATCAATATCAATCAAGCAGGACGTAGGGTTTTACCTCCATCAAGAGGGCCCGAACCTGGGTAAAACATCGTGTCCCTTGTCTCATGTTACCATCCGCCTAGACGCACAGTTTGGGACCCCCTACCCGAGATCCGCCGGTTTTGACACCGACATTGGTGCTTTCATTGAGAGTTCCTCTGTGTCGTCACCGATAGGCTCGATGGCTCCTTCGATCATCAACAACGACGCGGTCCAGGGTGAGACTTTTCTCCTCGGACAGATCTTCGTATTCGGCGGCTTTGCACTGCGGGCCAATTCGGTTGGCCATCTGGAGCAGATCGAAACCTACGCCCCTGGCCGTTAGATCAGATTTGGAAGTCTAAACTTCACGGCTGACATCCGCGGAGACTTGATCTTCAACGGATTCGAGCCACAGCCGAGCGCGCCGCACTGTCACGATGGGCATGATTTAGCTCTGCTGCCGGACAGTGCCCTGGAGGCCGCACACGAAACCGCTCCGACCCTTGATTCGGAGCCGGCCGCGCAGATCGAGGACGGATGGTTAGACACCGCCTCGGGGGCTACAACCTCTACGGAGATAGAGCCGAATACTGACTTTGTCCCATCCGAAGCTCGTGACTCCAAGGTGTCGGACTCCTTGCCGGACTCCGAACCTCCCACGCCCCCGCCAATCGAATCTGACTGGGCGCCGATCATGGAGTTCGCCGCTGCGGACATCTTTCAACACTCACCTTTTGGCGATGTTTTGAGCTTGCTAAAATATCTCTCGTTATCAGGAGAGCCCTGGCCAGACTGCGGTCAGGACGGTTGGGATGCGGACGATGAAGAAATTCAAGACCCACCCACCACACACTTAGTAGCTATTGTCGATGATCTAACCAACATGCTAGACTTCGACTCCGATGACATCGACGGTATGGACGACGATGTCGGAGACGACCAAGAACCAGCGCCTACTGGGCACTGGAAAGCCACCTCAACTCATGACGTATACATGGTGGATACACCAAAAGGAAGTGATGACGAGAAACAACGGGACGCGGCGAAGGATAATTCCCCCGAAAAACAACAAAAACGGCGACTCAAGCGCCGCCCGAAGTCCCGCCACGATAACAACGGCACCCATACTGACCCAGCCATAGAGCAGGGCGAACCAGTGGACGAGCAACCCATTCCCGGCGAAAACAATAGTCCAGACGATATCACGCCGGACACATCACCGGAGCATAAGAACCTTCACAGAAGGCTCGTTGCCACTGCAAGGAGTTTGAAGAAGCAAAAACGGAAGCTCCAAACGGCGGAAGACGTACTCAGAATGAGATGGAGCAAAGTACTCAAGACCACAGATAAGTACGGCGATAGTCACCACGCAAAGAGCTACCCGAAGCGCAAACTCTTGCCCGAATTTAACGAGGAGGGCGTAGAGCCCCCATAGTCAAAAAAGAAAGAGGCCGCCTGGCCGGATAGACGACCAGATAACAGGCTAAGAGCGGCAAGCGGCGCCGCACATAATCCGGCACACTATCCAAATAAGGATCCCGACAAAAAGGATGGCCCAGTCAGGTCCGTCTATGGGCGAAAAAAGAAGGCTCCAGGAAGCAACACAACCCGCCGAGTGTTCGAAGATAATGGCACACCCAAATACAGGGGCGCCGCACACCCACTATGCTTCACCGACGAGGTACTGGATCATGAATTTCCAGCGGGATTCAAGCCCGTAAACATAGAGGCATATGACGGAACAACAGACCCTGGAGTCTGGAGTGAGGATTATATCCTACACATACATATGGCTAGAGGAGACGATCTCCACGCCATAAAATACCTACCCCTCAAGCTCAAAGGCCAGCTCGGCATTGGCTCAAAAGCCTCCCAGAAAATACCATTGGAAGTTGGGAAGAGCTTGAGGATGCGTTTCGAGCAAATTTTTAGGGAACTTATGTCCGCCCCCCGGGCGCAGACGATTTAAGTCACATAGCTCAATAGCCCGGGGAATCTGCACGCAAATTCTGGAACAGGTTCCTCACTAAAAAGAACCAAATAGTCAACTGTCCGGATGCCGAAGCCTTAGCAGCCTTTAAACATAACGTCCGAGACAAATGGCTCGCCAGACACCTCGGCCTGGAAAAACCTAGGACAATGGCCGCACTAACAAGCCTCATGACCCGCTTTTGCGCGGGGGAAGATAGCTGGCTAGCAAGATGCAACACCAGCGACCCGAGTACATCCGAGGTCAGGGATGGAAATGGGAAATCACGACGCAGAAAAGATCAGCGCCGGAATAAAGACAGCGGCCCAAATAGTACGGCGGTCAACGCCGGATTCAAAAGCTCTCGGCCGAACACCAAAACACTGCCCCTTAAGGATAACAGTGACGAACTATCCAACCTAAACAAAATCATGGATAGGATATGTCAAATCCACAGCACCCCTGGGAAGCCTGCAAACCATACCCATAGAGATTGTTGGGTCTTCAAGCAGTCCGGCCGACTTAACGCCGAACACAAGGGGCTTGACACACCAAGCGAAGACGATGACGAATCCCACAGGCAGCAGACTGGAGCACAGAAGACTTTCCCATTAGAGGTCAAAACAGTGAACTCACTTCATGTGATAAATTGTGCTGAAGCGATATAAACCTGCCATACCAGGACACCATCCGCAGAATGGGGATAGACCCTACCAAAATTCGCCATAGCAACACTTCCTTCAAAGGAGTGACGCCAGGCCCTCATGCCAAGTGTACAGGCTCTGTACCACTAAAAGTTGTGTTCGGTTCACCCGACAAATTCCGTCGCGAAAAGCTAATCTTCCATATCGCCCCATTCAAAAGTAGCCATCAAGCACTACTGGGACGCGAAGCTTTCGCCCGCTTTAACGCAATACCGCATTTACACGTCTCTTGCACTTAAAATGCCCGGTCCACGCGGCATCATCCCATTAAAAGGACACTCTGAGTATTCCTCGACCACGGAAAACGTGAGACTGCCTTGACAGCCTCACATTAATCCAACCTTGCTGATAAAAGCACCTAAAAACAGGTCATTTAGACCTCGGACACGGTTAGACGGGTCCGACATAAATAAACAAGGGGCTTCCCAGCCGCATACCTCTTTACAAGGGGCTGCACGTATAAACAAGAGAGCCAATAAAGCTCAATCTTCCCAAATCATACTCTGTTTTAAATACATATTTTGCACGATATTTTTTCCACACTAAGTTCTTCTCTTTCACAGATGAATCACGTGCTACACCCGTCCAGGATATAGCACAACGGAGACACAGGCGCAGACGTGCAGCAGGGACCCGTCACGAGGATTCTTTTCAGATTAAGACCCTGCGTAAACCTTTCTTACTGTCTCTTGTTGATACTCATCCCCCGGTTTCCTACCATAACCGAGAAGGAGGCTGGCGTTTTAGCATCGGCCGCGTCAGAAGTTTTCGCCTATGCCTGGACATTAGGGGCTTAGGGCACTGTTCTGCCTGTTATCATAAAGTCCGAATACCTTAGGGAGTGTTCGGCATCTCGAGTTAGGCCTTATATGCAGCTCTGAATCATGTCTTTGGTCAAATGTTGGGTTTGCCCGGCTCCTGTGTTTTGCTGCCTTACGTTCCGTCCCATCGGCTAACGCGGCACCAGGAGAACTACTGCGATTGTGCCCCGGTTCGGCCGGGCGAGAACCTTAGTAGAGAAAGCCGAAAACTGACTGTCATGATACAGTGAGAGACTGGTCAACCACTCGATCGACTATTGAAATGTTTAGAATTCCTCTGCTTTGACGAAGGACCGCTTCCCGGTCAGGCACACACGCGCCCCGAGTTCGGAGAGCGCGGTGCCTCTAGGGGCTATATCGTAGCCCCACCATCGAGCTCCTATGGCTAAGTGAAAATGATAAAGCATTATAGTCCGGTTGCCTAGTTTGCTATGCTATCACCTCCTTCAGAGGACCAAGACGTTGGATTAAGTGTGAAAATGCACTTTTTTTGCAAACACCCCCACACTATGTGCGTGGGGGCTGAAGCCAAAGACTGCCATCTTTCAGGTTATATATACATATACATTAACAGCCGCACAGGAGATATTTCAATACTTGAACGCACAAGTATAAAAAGTTGTTATATTATAAATATGATCTCACAAATCATACATGTCATTTGAACATGACATTTTTCGAGCACTGCGACTCTATTAAACGAGCGCCCTGCAGGACTTCCTCAAAATAGTGCTCGGGGGGTAATAGGCTCTCGTCCGAACCCCGGGACGCAACATCGGTGGCATTCATCTCCGCCCAGTATGTCTTAACACGGGCAAGAGCCATTCGTGCACCCTCTATGCAGGCCGACTGCTTCATCGCCTTGATATGCGGCACCGCCCCAAGGAATTGCTGCAATAAACCAAAATAACTCTTCGGCTTGGGCCTTTCCGGCCACAGATGAGCCACCACATCCGTCATGGCTAGTCCGGACAATATATTTAGCTCAGCCCACTCAGCTAACTGATCGGTCAACGGCAGTGGACGCTCCGGACTATGGAATTGAGACCAAAACAGCTCTTCCATTTGATGATCCTTCTGACTTCGGAAGTGCCGAACTACGTCCGCCGCACTCATCGCCAAATCCAGATAAGGATCCTCCACACTCCACAGCTGGCCCAACTGAGCATACCTCGGATCCGTGAATTTCCTACGCAACAGGAAGGGCTTTCCAGCCACCATGTCTCCGGCCTGACGCAGTTCCTCCTTTATAGCCCGCATCGCAGAACGGGCATTCTTGGCTTCGGCGGCGGCCTTCTTCAGGTCCTCTTGCTCCGCTTGGTGTTCTCTTTCAAGAACCTCATAGCGGTCGGTAGCATCTTTTACATTCACGGCCATTGCGGCCATTTCCTCCCTGCTTCGGCAGTGTGCAGCCTTCCCGGCTTTTAGCTCTTCCGCTGCCTTCAAGGCAGCCGCATCACTTTTTCTGGCTTGGTCCTTGGCTCGAGCAAGCTCCGCCCGAAGGTCTTCCACAGCAGCGACACCATCTGCATCAAGCATACACGTTGTAAGGAGTGGGCGTCAGCTCCCTTGCCAGGTGACCGCGGAAACACCATTTACCTTGCGACTCGTCAAGTCGTTTATTGACCAGCGTGATGTCCGCATCCGCAATGTCGAGTTGCCGCTTCAGTTCGGCAACTCTATCAGTCCGGCTGGCCACCGAACGCTCCGCCACCTGCATAGGAAAGGCGACATTTCATAACTAAGATTATGATCCTCGGCACGCTGTCGCTTTCGACAACATAATGAGTCTCAGGGGCTACTATCTACACAGGGCGCACCCTATGTGCAACACTGTCACAAGGTATGTCATTTTTTTGCTTACCTCAAACCCCTTCAGTAAACTTCCGACGGCCTCATGTAACCCGCTTTCGGCGGATGAGATCCTTTCAATCACCGCACTCATTAATGCGCGGTGATCTTCTGAGAGAGACGCCCTCTCGAGCAAACCCAGCAGCTCCACCGCCCGTACTCCAGTGGGTGCCGAACTCCCAGGCCCCGTCGGACTCGGGGAGACCCTCCGTGACGACACCTCAGGGTCGTCCGCCCCACCTGATGTGTCGGCAAATGGAGGTGTTTCGCTCTCCATCATCTCCGGACGAAGGTCCCCCGAGGATGAGCTCTGCTGGGAAGGACTGAGATCCGAACTACAAGGTAAAAACTTCGGTTATCCTTAGAAATCAAATAGGGATGCCTTTTATTGTAAAACTTCCCTTTTTCTACTTACGACTCGCTGGAGGGCTGATTCCTTTGGGGAGACTGTACGGCCGGGATTCCTCCCGGCGCAGGACCTTCCGGTGCAGATTTCTTTCCCCGCTTCGAGGCTTTGGCCTCCGGGTTTTCGGAAGCGGTCCTCTTCTCCCCCTGGAGGGAGGGATTCTTGATTCCCCCCTTACTAAGAGCCTCCTTAACAGAGGTGGCAGCTTCCCTGTTCCCCCCTTCGCCTTCCTCCAAAGGCGCAACCTCCAACATTTTGATTAACACGGGACCCGGCGTGGTCTCAGGGAGGGGGGCCGGACACCGTATCAGTTTTGCTTGTGCTATCCACTCTTGTTCAAGGGATAGCTGGTTAAAAGGCAAATCCATGATAAATAAAATGGATGATATGTCCGGTCACAGGGCTACTTACTTGAGTATCCAGGCGATTGCAACTTAGGCCAGCGTCCTCGGTCAAGTCCGGACACACTTCTTGTGATCCGAAGAACAGTTTGTACATCTCC
Source organism: Triticum dicoccoides (assembly GCF_002162155.2). Taxonomy (NCBI): domain Eukaryota; kingdom Viridiplantae; phylum Streptophyta; class Magnoliopsida; order Poales; family Poaceae; genus Triticum; species Triticum dicoccoides. The sequence goes on along the minus strand of NC_041389.1, from coordinate 15,791,591 downwards.
ATGGGTTTTGTACCCATAAAGTGTTGGAGAGCTCGTGGTCCCTCCGGATTGAATTCCCACAGGCGGAGGGGGCGACGTTTGCAAGGCAGAAGACGCCGTATCAGCATAACCTGCGTCACTACGACCAAATTGATCTCCCTCTCTTGGAGATCTCGAATCCGGCCCTGCAATAGGCGTACGTCCTTGGACGGCCCCCAGTCGAACCCTTTACTGACCCACGATGTCAGCCATGGTGGAGGGCCCGGGAGAAAGGCGGGCGGCGGCTTCTGCCTGCTGCCCCTGGGAGCGGTGATATAGAACCACTCCTGTTGCCACAAACCGAGCTCCTCCTGGAAAGAGCCCTCGGGCCATGGATCACCGGCCCTCTTGCTTATGACCGCCCCGCCGCACTCTGCCTGACGCCCCTCAATCATCTTCGGCTCCATATTGAAGGTTTTGAGCCACAAACCAAAGTGAGGGGTAGTGCGGAGGAAGGCTTCGCAGACGAAAATAAATGATGAGATATGGAGGATAGACTCCGGAGCCAGGTCGTGGAATTCCAGCCCGTAGTAAAACAGGAGCCCCCTCACGAAGGGATCCATCGGGAAGCCTAAACCCCGACGGAGGTGAGGTACAAACACGATGCTCTCGCCAGGCTCAGGGGTGGGAATGACTTGCCCTTGGGCAGGCAACCTATGCGAAATCTCGTTGGTTAAGTACCTGGCGTCTCCTTAGCACATCCTCTTCCGTGACGTAGGAGGGCATCCACCGGCCCTGAAGGTCGGAGCCGTACATTGTCGAAGGTCCGAAGTACCCGAATCTGGAGCCCTGGGTGTTTGAACTCGGGGCGAGGGGCGGATGCGATTGAGGATTGAAGAAAAGGAACGGGCCTTGGTCTCATTATAAAGGGGGAGAATATCAAGAGCCGTCCCCGTGACCATTTAGAACTCGCCTTCGATGGGGGGGGCGTGGCAACGGGCACGGTTGGGTTACCCACGCCCCTATTGATGAGAATCCCGGAATAAGGGGAACACAATCTCTGCTTCGACAAGACGTGCCAAGGAAACCGCTTCGCTGAACGCGCTGAGGCGGTATAATAAAAACGATTCGAGTAAAGGCTTGGTTGTGGTGTGACGTCACGCCATGAAATACGTCAGCAGATTGAACTTGTGTAAATATTATTCTCTCTATGGTGGAATGTGGAATTTATTTTGCAGAGCCGGACACTATCCTGGTGTTCACAATCTTCTACAAATTATTCGGAGAAGGAACCCGCCTTGCAATGCCGAAGACAATATGCGCGCCGGACTCGTCGTCATTGAAGCCTGGTTTAGGGGCTACTGAGGGAGTCCTGGACTAGGGGGTGTCCGGATAGCCGAACCATCATCATTGGCCGGACTCCAAGACTATGAAGATACAAGATAGAAGACTTCGTCCTGTGTCTGGATGGGACTTTCCTTGGCGTGGAAGGCAAGCTTGGCGATACGGATATGTAGATCTCCTACCATTGTAACCGACTCTGTGTAACCCTAGCCCTCTCCGGTGTCTATATAAACCGGATGGTTTTAGTCCGTAGGACAACAACAATAACAACAATCATACCATAGGCTAGCTTCTAGGGTTTAGCCTCCTTGATCTCGTGGTAGATCTACTCTTGTAATACCCACATCACCAATATCAATCAAGCAGGACGTAGGGTTTTACCTCCATCAAGAGGACCCGAACCTGGGTAAAACATCGTGTCCCTTGTCTCCTGTTACCATCCGCCTAGACGCACAGTTCGGGACCCCCTACCCGAGATCCGCCGGTTTTGACACCGACAGCGAGCTTTGCTATTATAGTTGGATCTTATGATGTTTCTCCCCCTCTACTCTCTTGTGATGAATTGAGTTTTCCTCTTGATGTATTATCTGATTGAGTCTTTCACTACAGGAAATAGGTAATTTGCCGTCTGTGAATTCCAGACGGCAAAGACCTAAATCCAGATGACAAAGATTTTGCCGTCAGGAAGCAGACGGCAAACTTAGACGGCAAAGATAAGTCGGCAAAGAATACTTTGCCGTCAGCATTTTATAAGGAAGACGGCAAAGACTTTGCCGTCAGCCAACTCTCTCTTTGCCGTCAAGCTTAGTAGTAGCAAACAGCAAAGAAAACCATCTTTGCCGTCAGCTAGACTATGCCTGTGCCGTTAGCCTCATACATCCCATACGGCAAAGAGTCTTTTATTATTTAAAAAAATATAGGTAGCAATAGTCCAGGTAGAGAGGCCCTAGATGGTCGAAGGCATAGGATTCTTTTGCTCATTATAAAGACATCTAATAAAAAGGCGTAGGCAAAATCTTCACTTGCGTTTTGGTAGTTTGACAATCAATCATTCAATAGTCTGACAATCATCTATGAAGACAGAAAAATCAGATTACACAGGGCTGCCAAGTTAACCCCGAAGCTTGCATGGCCACCTTTCGACCACGACGGGCAGAAGCCGATGCGGCCAGTGGAGCGAGGCATTGATGGGGAGGAGGCCACTCCAGTGTGCAGCAGCTTGTGGTGTCACGGCCAGTTGATGGGGAGGAGACCTTCTGAGCATGACGGGGGACATGACGACCGCGTCGGGGGCGACGGAGGATGTGGCCGGCCATGCCGGTATCGCGAGGCGTCGATGCGGTTTCCTTCCGAAGCGCAGAGGCCGACACGGTCAGCGGTGACCGGTGGCGCCGGGGGCGACGATGGACATGGTCGGGGCGGCTTGTGATGGGGCCGCGCCGGACCGCCTGGTGACGGGGCCTGCCGCGTCGGGAGGATGAGGGAATGGGCCGGCCGTGCCGGTGGCGAGTGGGAAGGGGAACGGGGCGGCCACGCCAGGCGCGATGGAGCCCGGGCTGGCGGCGCTCGATGGCGAGCAGACGAGCAGGGACGAGGGACTGGGGATGGGATGGAGCTTGTGACGAGTGGGATGGGGAACAGAGCGGGCATGCCGGTGGCGATGGGGGACCGGGTGGCGGCACTCGCTGGTGGCCAGGGACGGGGGACGGGGGACGGAACTGGTGGCGAGATCCGGAGGCGAGCGAGGTGGTGGGGTGGGTTGCGTGCAGGGATAATGGAGAGAGAGAACGAGCGAAGGGATAAGGTAGAGAACATGGTGGGTTCGGGGTGGGTGAGATATCAGGGAGGAGAGGTGAGTGGTGGGGTGGCTGCGATGGTGCCACCTCATCGATCCGCGGGATCGATCCACGAGATGTGTTTTCTCTTTGCTGTCTTTCCGTATGCATTTTTATTTACAGACGGCAAAGAGGTTACTTTGCCATCTGTTAAAAAATACGCAGAAGGCAAAGACTTTTTGCCATCTGCATATTTTTTAAGAGACGTCAAAGTAACCTCTTTGCCGTCTGTAAATAAAAATGCAGACGGCAAAGTCTCTTTGCCGTCTGTGTTTTTCCTGCAGACGGCAAAGTATGTCCTTGCCGTCAGTTGTTCTTTGCCGTCAGTAGCTGTCAGCAAATTTAATCTTTGCCGTCTGTCCCGATGAAATGCTGACGGCAAAGAGCGGTACTGACGGCAAATCTCCTGTTTCCCGTAGTGTTTAAGGATTTGAGAACACTTGATGTATATCTTGCCGTGTTTATCTGTGGTGACAATGGGATATCACGTGCCACTTGATGTATGTTTTGGTGATCAACTTGTGGGTTCCGCCCATGAACCTATGCATAGGGGTTGGCACACGTTTTCGTCTTGACTCTCCGGTAGAAACTTTGGGGCACTCTTTGAAGTACTTTGTGTTGGTTGGATAGATGAATCTAAGATTGTGTGATGCATATCGTATAATCATGCCCACGGATACTTGAGGTGACAATGGAGTATCTAGGTGACATTAGGGTTTTGGTTGATTTTTGTCTTAAGGTGTTATTCTAGTATGAACTCTATGATGGATTGAGCGGAAAGAATAGCTTTATGTTATTTTACTACGAACTCTTGAATAGATAGAACAGAAAGGATAACTTTGAGGTGGTTTCGTACCCTACCATAATCTCTTCGTTTGTTCTCCGCTATTAGTGGCTTTGGAGTGACTCTTTGTTGCATGTTGATGGATTGTTATATGATCTATCTATGTTATTATTGTTGAGAGAACTTGCACTAGTGAAAGTATGAAGCTTAGGCCTTGTTTCCTATCATTGCAATACTCTTTACGCTCACTTTTATCATTAGTTACCTTTCTGTTTTTATAATTTCAGATTACAAATACCTTTATCTACTATCCATATTGCACTTGTATTACCATCTCTTCGCCGAACACTAGTAGAAAAACACCTAATAGTCCTGGTTCGTAAGGGCCTTTAGTCCCGGTTCATGAACCGGGACTAATGGGCCGTTACTAATACCTCCATCCATTAGTCCCGGTTCAATCCAGAACCGGGACCAATGTGCCTCCACGTGGCCCTGTGCGCCGAGCCCAGTGAGGGGGCCTTTTGTCCCGGTTGGTGGCTCCAACCGGGACCAAAAGGCATCCACGCGTCAGCATTCCAGTGGCTGGGGTTTTTGTTTTTTTTTTGAAAGAAGGGGAGGTTGGGGGTTTTGGGGTGTTAATTTAGGTATTAATAGAGAGAAGTGTCCTCTCTTATGTCCGTGCTTGGTCGACGCTACGTACTATATATACATAGGTGATCGAGAGAACCATTCAGTACAGAAGTTCGTCATGCATACCGAGAGAAGTGATCGATCGACCTCTCCTTCTCCGAGAGATTGGTCGAACAACAAGTTTTCGTATGATGTATCCGACGCTACTGGCTACATACATGTACAATATGTATAAGATCTCTTAATTACAAACCCCTAGCATTTGAAATCAATTTCCACATGGTATTCTCCGGCTTTATTGATGACGTGGTCAAGAAAGAATCCCGCCCATTCCTCTTGAATTGCTTTCATGCGATCTGGTTCTAGGAGTTCATTCCGCATCTGCCACGTCTAATTTGAAGAAGGGGGTTAATTAATACATATATATGAATGAAACTCAACAGAAATGATGGTGTAATAAAATGAAATTGTGAATATTATTGCTTACGCACTTCATATTGTCTTTGAGAGTAGCCCCGCTTGTTTTTCAAAGTCGCGGTGTGGATGAACTCGCACACGTAGTATCCACAAAAATCATTCCCTTCCTCCTGCCACAAGCACTTTACGAGAAATAGAGGTCAATCAAACTGATAATGAAGCATTATAAATGGCATTGATGAAAGCATAGCTATAGAATCAACGGGAGATGCGCGAAACTAGCTAGCCAGTAGTAGTTACTTTCGGCCATTTATATGTCAGCTCCTTCGGCAGTCCTGGAGCTTCTGCGGTGAACTGTTTCCAAACCCTGCAAGACAAAGAAAATTATTATTATTACTTGAGATATCAGGAAATGAACAAAAAGTTGCCGATATGGTGCGATAATGATCGATTGAACTTACTTGCTGAGCATTTCAGTGATGTCCGCATAGGATTTGGGATCTTTCCGTCTCGAGTCTAAGACGGTTACTAGTCCACGCTCAAGCTTAATCTCCAAAAGAATATAGTGGTACCTGCGCACGCATGCATAACTCATCAATTACATTACTATAAGCTCGCTTGAGTAATAAGGGAAACCGAATATGCACACGACAGTAACACTCACGGGCCGTTGTAAGGAAAGAGTACGGTATCTTTGTTTTGATTTTTGATCAACGATTTTTGATCAACGACAGTAACACTCACGGGCCGTTGTCCTTGGCCTCTTTGATGTTCTTTTCAACCAGAAATACATCTATGATATTTGTCTTAATGAACCCAATATCATAAATTTCATGTTTTTTGCACTCGACGATCTTCAATCTGCATAATATATTGAGGATAATTAATTATAAATACATGCAATGAAAGAGCCGAGCTATATATAGAGACTTAATAACAGAAATAGTACTTACAGGCAGTAGCAAAAGACCATTAATTTATCGAGGGCCTTTTGATTGAAGAACTCGAAGAACTCCTCAAATGGAACAGTCAACAGATCATTTGCAACGAGATCGTGCTCCTCTTTAATATGCAGATACAAAGCATTCTTACCCTCAGACTCTCTGCAGGTTTCCATGTACCAATTATGGAATCTTCGCACCATTGTTGTCAGAGATTTTTCATCTTTGACGAGAGGCTTCCCGTACTCGTATCTGTGTCCGTCCACCTCCAAGAAATCAGGAAGTGCATCGTCAGGCAGTTAATCGTCAAGATTGCCATAACCGGCCACCGTCCCCCGGAGCATTAGACACATTGAGCGGGGGGCACGATTGTTGTGCTTTTTTGCCGAGCTGGGCAATTTTTTTCCCCTTTGCTCGTTATTTTGACCTTTTAGCACTGACAGTAGTTCCCGACCGCTGGGCTTGGAGATACGTCTGTTCAGTAATGCGCTCATAGTTGGTTCTCGGCGGATACTTTGGTGGTTTCCTCAGGGCATCGATAGTGCGCTTTGCTTTCACCGGATCTACCTTCTCCTCCGGAGGTGGATGTCTCTTTGCTTTCACCCCTTCAAAGAACTCCTTCATGTGGGTCCGCAAAATCGTATCGTTTTCCTCCTCGGACCTCTCGTACGGTAACTTCTCTAGAGGCTTGAGAGATGATGGACCGTATTTGTATTGCCTCCCGCCTCTGGTTGTGCTGCTAGACGCCGGAGCAGACAGAGCGGCTGCAGCGTCTGTCTTCTGTCGTGCTTGCTTACGAGGCGGAGGAGAAGGAGTAAGACGCGCCAGAGCAGCCGGGGGGGGCGGCGGGTCTCTTCCGCCCTTGCTGGCGAGGCGGAGAAGGAGGATGCTGCTGGCTGCTCGGGAGCGCGGCGCAGGCGGAGAAGGAGGCGGAGTGCCGCCATGCGCTAGAGAAGGAGGCGGAGTGCCGCCACGCGTGCCCTGATCGTCACTCGCCGGAGGAGGAGGCGGTGGAGGAGGCGGAGTGCCCTGACTCGCCGGAGCAGGAGGAGGAGGCGAAGGCGTCTAATTCAAAAGGTTGATGAGCTCCTTCTTCCATAGGCATGGAGTCTTCAGAGCAGAACCCAGCCTAGTCTCCCCTTCACCGGTAGGGTGGTCATGCATGAGGTCCTCAAATCCCTCCATCATTTCATCCACCATCACCTTAGCATATCCTTTTGGAATCGGCTGGCAGTGATAAGTTGTGCCGGGTCCACTAGGATAAACTTGGCGAACAGCCGCCTTGACCTTCAAAGTCATCCATTGCGCCATCATGTGGCAATTTTGAGACTCCGTGATACCATCCACGGGATAGCTGGCAGGAGCCGTCAAGACATGCTCCGGCTGAAGCAGCTCGGTGGAAGCCACGCTGCTTCTCGGCTGAGATGGCGGGGTAGCTTTGGGGGAAGCTTCGGCAGGTCGTTTGCTGCGATCTGCTACTTCTCGTTCCTCTTCTCGATCCTCTAGCCCCATTACCCTTTCGTGCAGCGCCTGCAGTTGGTCCTGCTCCAGTTTCTTCCTCCTCTCGTGGGTTTTGTAACCCCCTGCGTCCGGAAAACCAACCTTCCACGGAATGGAGCCTGGCGTGCCTCGTGTTCGTCCAGGGTGCTCAGGATTCCCAAGGGCCATTGTGAGCTCGTCCTTCTCCCTGTTTGGAAGGAACGTCCCTCGCTGCGCTGCATCGATATAGTGTCGAAGATTCTTGACTGGTATTTCCAGTTGCTCGTCCGTCCACTGGCAAAACCCTGTTACAGGGTCCAAGGTTCCGCCGGACCCGAAGAACCAAGTCCGGCAATGGTCTGGCCATCTCATTGTCTCTGGTTCGATCCCTTTTTCAAGCAGATCATTCTCAGCCTTGGACCACTTAGGCCGGGCTTGCAGGTAGCCACCTGAACCCATGCGATGGTGAAGTGTCTTCTTCGCAGCATTTTTCTTGTTTGTCTCTGACATCTTCTTACTCTTTTCCGATGTCTTGTGGGCCACAAATGCGTGCCAGTGATCTTTGATCTTCTCATATTTGCCGATGAATTCTGGTGTCTTTTTATCTTTGACAAACTGGTTCAGCTCTTTCCTCCACCTCCTCATTAGGGTTGCCATCTTCTTAAGAGCACAAGACTAGATTAATTCCTCTTTAACTGGCTTCTCCGGATCCTCCTCTGGCGGTAGGGTGAAATTTGCCTTCAGCTCAGTCCAAATATATTCTTTCTGCGTATCATTGACATAAGACACCTCAGGGTCTTCCTCCTTAGGCTTATACCATTGCTGGATGCTCATCGGGATCTTCTCCCTAACTGAGAAGAAAATGCCTTCCTTGTCCGGATATGTTCAATCGGTTCGTCGTCGGGCGCGATTTCTATGATCTCAAACTTTTCATCCGAGCTCAACTTTTTCTTCGGGCCTCGTCTCCTTACCGAAGTTGTGCTCGATCCGGAGGGCTAGAAATTATAAGGAAGAAAGACGAGAGTAATTAATATGTGTACATATACCAAAACAATGGAAGCATCAATTAACTAGTCAGCACGGGCTTAACTAATATATATATACCTGGCCGGGCTCGGTTCGGTCACCGGAGCAGTCAGCACGGTCTCCTTCTTGTTCCTCCATTGTGTCACCGGAGCCATCATGAACATAGTCATGTTCTTGTACCGGCATTAATGGGCTGAAGCCATCATGAACATAGCCCTCTTCTTCACCCCGTTCTTCCAGCTGACCAACAACGATGTCGAGGAGAAATGACGCAATTTCATCCCTTCCATTTGAGATTATGTCCCTCAATATCGCTTCTGTTTCTTCGTCTCGGCAGTGCTCCATAGTTTCTGCAAATATTTACAACATTTTTATATATGGTACAGATGGAACTAGTGGCAAACGTAGAACTAGCCAGCTAATCACAATAAGGAATCATGTTAGTGGCCTCGACGCTGCTTCTCTAGGGTTTGGGGTCGCCTCGACACAACAATGCTTCGAGAGAGTTAATTTGTCGGGTAGGGGCGCGGCGGGAGGGGGTAGGAGACCAACATCGTTTTCTCTCTAGGGTTTGGGTGTCCTTGAGAGTTTTGGTCGAGCGAGAGGGCCGAGGGGGGTATATATATCGACCGCCCCTCATGTCTAAGTTATCTCGAGGGGGTTATATCGACAACGACGCGACAACGACGAGAAAGGAAAATAATTAAGGAAAAGGAAGAAGGAAGAAGGAAGAAGAAGAAAAAAAAGAGGATAAGAAGAAAGGAATAGAGGAGAAGAAGAAAAAAAAGAATTTTTTTTCTATTTTTTCTTCTTCTCCTCTATTCCTTTCTTCTTCTCCTCTTCTTTTTTTTCTTTTTTCCTCTTCTTATTTATTTCCCCTCTTCTTCCTCTCCTCTTCTTCATCTTCTTATTTTCCTTTTTCCTCTCATTCTTTTTCTTCTTCTTTCTTCCTTCTTCCTTTCTTCCTCTTTTCTTCCTTTTCCTTATTTTACTTTAAATTTCTCCTCTACACTAACCTAAAATGCACTAACCTAAAATCGATATCTACTAACAACCTAAATAAAAAATTAATACATATATGAAAAAACATATATAAACAAAAAAATGCTATGAAAATTATATTCATACATACATATATATATAGCCACATCCATTCATCATATATATAGCTACCACAAACATATATACATTATATGTATGAAAAAAATGCAATGAACAAAAAAATACACTTATGAAAAAAATACTATGAACACGTACACATATATATATACACATACAAACACATATACACACAAAAAATTGCAAAAAATTGCACGTTGGGGCGGCGCGCGATGGCCTCGCATGGCAGGGGCGGCGCTCGGCGGCCGCGCAGGACAGGGGCGGCGCACGGTGGCCGCGCAAGGGCGTGGGACGGGAGGGGCGCGGGAGCAGGCTGTGCTCACAGGGGGCGGCAGCGACGGCACAGGCGAGCAGCCTGACGACGTCGGTGGCGACGGCAACGGCAAGGTGGAGCAGGGGCGTCGGGCGGCGACGGCGACGACGAGGAGCAGGGGCGCGTCGGGGGAGAATTGGGCGATTTGGCCGGAAACTGCTAAGTGTTTGATTATATAGCAAACCCTTTAGCCAACCGGGACTAATGCACCCTTTAGTCCCGGTTGGTGCCACCAAACGGGACCAAAGGCCTCTTTTTCGGCAGCCCAAAGGGCGGGAACCGGCGGCCTTTGGTACCGGTTGGTGGCACCAACCGGGACCAAAGGCCCCTGTGCTGCCCGCGTCGGGGCCAAAGTTTAGTCCCACCTCGCTAGTTGAGAGGGGCACGCAGTAGTTTATAAGCCCCACTGTCGCACCCCTCTCGAGCTCCTCTCCACCGCAGGCTTTCGGGCCTACTTGCTATTGCTTTGCCTGATGGGCCTTCTGGGCCTACTGCGGGCCTGAATCCTGGCCCATAGTAGGGTTTCTAGTCATATTCAGGCCGTGGGGGCCCAGTAGGAGGCATTTTTTTTGTTTTTTTGTTTTTCTTTACTTATTGTTGCTATATTTATTTTTTTCCAGTTTTTTTCTTTTGTTTTCTGCATTATTTATTTTCTTTTGTTTTTTGCTTTATTTTTTAATTGTTTTTGCTTCTAGTTTTAGGAAAATTATAAACTTTCTGTTAGTGCCATTAGTTTTCAAATTTGAAAACACTTTTTTTGTTTTTTTTGTTTTCTTTCTTGCTTTATTTATTTTATTTTGTTTCTACTTACAACAAAATACTTATTGTAGTTTTTTTCTTTTGTTTTCTGCATTATTTATTTTCTTTTGTTTTTTGCTTTATTTT
>NC_041389.1:15732416-15780243 GCF_002162155.2 Triticum dicoccoides | reverse complement strand
TAGGAAAATTATAAACTTTCTGTTAGTGCCATTAGTTTTCAAATTTGAAAACATTTTTTTTGTTTTCTTTCTTGCTTTATTTATTTTATTTTGTTTCTACTTACAACAAAATACTTATTGTTGTTTTTTGCTTTTGTTTTCTGCATTATTTATTTTCTTTTGTTTTTTCCTTTATTTTTTAATTGTTTTTGCTTTTAGTTTTAGGAAAATTATAAACTTTCTGTTAGTGCCATTAGTTTTCAAATTTGAAAACACTTTTTTTGTTTTTTGGTTTTCTTTCTTGCTTTATTTATTTTATTTTCTTTCTACTTACAACAAAATACTTATTGTTGCTATTTTTAATTATTACGAGGGCCGAACCATAAGACATTAAAGCATTTCAAATGAACTATGTAAAAGTTGAAAGTTGGCATGGTATCATAAATTGACCCACATAGCATGTGCATGTACAAAATGGACAATGGTATCATACTCGTCAGTTACAAAGTTGGCATGGTATCATCATAATAGTTGCGGGAGAAAGTCTTCACTTTTTCTTCGCTTGTGTCATTTGCTTATTGCGCCGTAACCATGGATAATCTTCATCGTTTATCAGGATGCTAGGGTCAGCCTTGACTTTGAAGGGAGGAATTTCATGAAACTTTTCATAATCTTCAGACATGTCTGTCTTGTCCTCCACTCCCACGATGTCCCTTTTTCCTGAAAAAACTATTTGGCGCTTTGGCTCATCGTATGATGTATTCGCTTCCTTATCTTTTCTCTTTCTCGGTCTGGTAGACATGTCCTTCACATAGATAACCTGTGCCACATCATTGGCTAGGACGAACGGTTCGTCAGTGTACCCAAGATTTTTCAGATCCACTGTTGTCATTCCGTACTGTGGGTCTACCTGTACCCCGCTTCCTGACAGATTGACCCATTTGCACTTAAAGAAAGGGACCTTAAAATCTACTCCGTAGTCAAGTTCCCATATGTCCACTATGTAACCATAATATGTGTCCTTTCCCCTCTCGGTTGTTGCATCAAAGCGGACACCACTGTTTTGGTTGGTGCTCTTTTGATCTTGGTCAATCGTGTAAAATGTATTCCCATTTATCTCGTATCCTTTCCAAATCAATACAGTCAAAGATGGTCCCCTGGACAACAAGTACAGCTCATCACAAACAGTGTTGTCACCTCTGATACGTGCTTCCAACCAACTGCTAAAAGTCCTGATGTGTTCACATGTAATCCAGTCGTCGCACTGCTCCGGGTGTTTGGAGCGCAGACTGTTCTTGTGTTCATCGACATACGGGGTCACCAAGGTAGAGTTCTGTAGAACTGTGTAGTGTGCTTGAGACCAAGAATATTCGTCCCTGCATATTATTGAGTCCCTTCCAAGCGTGCCTTTTCCAGTCAGTCTTCCCTCATACCGTGATTTAGGGAGACCTATCTTCTTAAGGCTAGGAATGAAGTCAACACAAAACCTGATGACATCCTCTGTTTGATGGCCCATGGAGATGCTTCCTTCTGGCCTTGCGCGGTTACGGACATATTTCTTTAGGACTCCCATGAACCTCTCAAAGGGGTACATATTATGTAGAAATACGGGGCCCAGAATGACAATCTCGTCAACTAGATGAACTAGGACATGCGTCATGATATTGAAGAAGGATGGTGGGAACACCAGCTCGAAACTGACAAGACATTGCACCACATCACTCCTTAGCCTTGGTATGATTTCTGGATCGATCACCTTCTGAGAGATTGCATTGAGGAATGCACATAGCTTCACAATGGCTAATCGGACGTTTTCCAGTAGAAGCCCCCTCAATGCAACCAGAAGCAGTTGCGTCATAATCACGTGGCAGTCATGAGACTTTTGGTTCTGAAACTTTTTGTCTGTCATATTTATTATTCCTTTTATATTAGACGAGAAGCCAGTCGGGACCTTCATACTAAGCAGGCATTCAAAGAAGATTTCCTTCTCTTCTTTGGTAAGAGCATAGCTGGCAGGACCTTCATACTTCTTTGGAGGCATGCCGTCTTTTTCGTGCAAAAGTTGTAGGTCCTCCCGTGCCTCAGCTGTATCTTTTGTCTTCCCATACACGCCCAAGAAGCCTAGCAGATTCACGCAAAGGTTCTTCGTCACGTGCATCACGTCGATCGAAGAGCGGACCTCTAGATCTTTCCAGTAGGGTAGGTCCCAAAATATAGATTTCTTCTTCCACATGGGTGCGTGTCCCCCAGCGTCACTGGGAACAGCTAGTGCGCCGGGACCCTTTCCAAAGATTACGTGTAAATCATTGACCATAGCAAGTACATGATCACCGGTACGCATGGCGGGCTTCTTCCGGTGATCTGCCTCGCCTTTGAAATGCTTGCCTTTCTTTCGACATTGATGGTTGGTCGGAAGAAATCGATGATGGCCCAGGTACACATTCTTCCTTCAGCTTGCCAGGTATATACTATCGGTGTCAAGTAAACAGTGCGTGCATGCGTGGTATCCCTTGTTTGTCTCTCCTGAAAGGTTACTAAGAGCGGGCCAATCATTGATGGTCACGAACAACAATGCCTTTAGGTTAAATTCCTTCTGTTTGTGCTCATCCCACGTACGTACACCGTTTCCATTCCACAGCTGTAAAAGTTCTTCAACTAATGGCCTTAGGTACACATCAATGTCGTTGCCGGGTTGCTTAGGGCCTTGGATGAGAACTGGCATCATAATGAACTTCCGCTTCATGCACATCCAAGGAGGAAGGTTATACATACATAGAGTCACGGGCCAGGTGCTGTGATTGCTGCTCTGCTTCCCGAAAGGATTAATGCCATCCGCGCTTAAAGCAAACCATACGTTCCTTGGCTCACTTGCAAACTCATCCCAGTACTTTCTCTCGATTTTTCAACACTGCGACCAATCAGCCGGTGCTCTCAACTTCCCGTCTTTCTTACGGTCCTCACTGTGCCATCGCATTAACTTGGCATGCTCTCCATTTCTGAACAGACGTTTCAACCGTGGTATTATAGGAGCATACCACATCACCTTCACAGGAACCCTCTTCCTGGGGGCTCGCCGTCAACATCACCAGGGTCATCTCGTCTGATCTTATACCGTAATGCACCGCATACCGGGCATGCATTCAGATCCTTGTATGCACTGCGGAAGAGGATGCAGTCATTAGGGCATGCATGTATCTTCTGCACCTCCAATCCTAGAGGGCATACGACCTTCTTTGTTGCGTATGTACTGTCGAGCAATTCGTTATCCTTTGGAAGCTTCTTCTTCAATATTTTCAGTAGCTTCTCAAATCCTTTGTCAGGCACAACATTCTCTGCCTTCCACTGCAGCAATTCCAGTACGGTACCGAGCTTTGTGTTGCCATCTTCACAATTGGGGTACAACCCTTTTTTGTGATCCTCTAACATGCGATCGAACTTCAGCTTCTCCTTTTGACTTTCGCATTGCGTCCTTGCATCGACAATGACCCGGTGGAGATCATCATCATCGGGCACATCGTCTGGTTCCTCTTGATCTTCAGCAGCTTCGCCCATTGCAGCATCATCGTGCACATCGTCTGGTTCCTCTTGATCTTCAGTAGCATCACCGTATTCAGGGGGCACATAGTTGTCATCGTACTCTTCTTCTTCTCCGTCTTCCATCATAACCTCTATTTCTCCGTGCCTCGTCCAAACATTATAGTGTGGCATGAAACCCTTGTAAAGCAGGTGGGTGTGGAGGATTTTTCGGTCAGAGTAAGACTTTATATTCCCACATATAGGGCATGGACAACACATAAAACCATTCTGCTTGTTTGCCTCAGCCACTTCGAGAAAATCATGCACGCCCTTAATGTACTCGGAGGTGTGTCTTGAACCGTACATCCATTGTCGGTTCATCTGCGTGCATTATATATAATTAAGTGTGTCAAAAATCATTACAGAACATCATGAACAGATAATTAAGTGACCAAATTAATAGAAGTTCATCATCACATTAAAACAAAAGTACATACATAGTTCTCATCTAACAACATAAAACTCTGCAGAGCATCTAAATTAATTAAACCATACACTAAAACTATGTAAAACATTTCAATGCGAAAACAAATGCGATCATAATCGCAACCAATGTAACAACTGATCCAACGGCATAATGATACCAAGCCTCGGTATGAATGGCATATTTTCGAATCTTTCTAATCTTCAAGCGCATTGCATCCATCTTGATCTTGTGATCATCGACGACATCCGCAACATGCAACTCCAATATCATCTTCTCCTCCTCAATTTTTCTAATTTTTTCCTTCAACAAATTGTTTTCTTCTTCAACTAAATTTAACCTCTCGACAATAGGGGCGGTTGGAATTTCTGGTTCAACAACCTCCTAGATAAATAAAATCTATGTCACGTTGGTCGGCATAATTGTCATAAACAATAAATGAACCAATAGTTATGAAAAGATAATATATACCACATCTGAATCATAGATAGGACGAGGGCCGACGGGGGGGATACCAAAACCATCGCACTATATAAGATGCAATAATAAAAGTAAGAAAATTATACAAGTATCTATATAAACATACAAATAAGAGTTTTTTTTCCTTTCAGAAAGAAGATAAGAACAAGAGGCTCACCACGGTGGTGCCGGCGACGAGATCGGCACAGGCGATCGACGGCGGTGAAGACGGGGACGAGACGTGACAGACCGCTAAACATAGACAAATATTGAGAAAAATGGAGCTTGGAGGTGGAGCTTGGAGAGGAGAAAGCTTAAGTAGTGTGGCTCGGGCATTCCATCGAACACCTCGTGTGCATAGGAGGTGAGCTAGAGCACCACAAAGCTCTCTCCTCGCCGGCCACAAAAATAGAGCAGTGAGAGTGCTCTGCTCGCGGGGTATATATAGGCAACTAATTGGTCCCAGTTCGTGGCTTGAACCGGGACTAAAGGGAAGCCTTTGGTCCCGGTTCAGGCCACCAACCGGGACAAATGGTGGTGGGCCAGGAGCAAGGCACATTGGTCCCGGTTCGTCCCACCAACCGGGACCAAAAGGTCCAGACGAACCGGGACCAATGGCCCACGTGGCCCGGCCGGCCCCCGGGGCTAACGAACCGGGTCCAATGCCCCCATTGGTCCCGGTTCTGGATTGAATCGGGACTAATGGGCTGACCCGGCCTGGACCAATGCCCCCTTTTCTACTAGTGCCACTAGTGCACCTATACAATTTACCATTGTATTGGGTGTGTTCGGGACACAAGAGACTCTTTGTTATTTGGTTGTAGGGTTGTTTGAGAGAGACCATCTTCATCCTACGCCTCCTACGGATTGATAAACCTTAGGTCATCCACTTGAGGGAAATTTGCTACTGTCCTACAAACATGTGCACTTGCAGGCCCAACAACGTCTACAAGAGGAAGGTTGTGTAGTAGACATCAAGATCTTTTTTGGCGCCGTTGCCGGGGAGGCTAGGTAAGCGACACTCACGCCCCGTCAACTAAGCTCGTTTCTGGCTCCGTTGCCGGGTAGGTGAGTGCTTGAAGGTATATCTTTAGATCTTGCAATCGAATCTTTTTGTTTCTTGTTTTATCACTAGTTTAGTTTATAAAAGAAAACTACAATAAAATAGAGTTAAGTTTGTCTCATACGCTTCGTCTTATTAATATCTTTCGTGAGTATGATGAAAAGGAAAATTGTTCTCAAGTGCTAGAAGAAGAAATCTATAGAATGTTTGACACTAAATCTTTAAATGATGATCATTATTGCAATGTTGTTAGTATAAATTCCTTGAATATCCATGATGCTAATGATATACAAAACCACAAGCTTGGGGAAGCTATGTGTGATGAAGATGATATTTTTTGTCCCCCAAGTTTTGATGAGCAAATTTATTATGATGAAAGCATGCCTCCTATTTATGATGATTATATTGATGAAAGTGGGTTTGGAAGAGTGTCAACTTTAGGAAGTAGTGATCCCACTATTTTGGAGGATGTTGAATCTTATTGTCATGAACATGAAAGTGGATTTGGAAGAGTGTCAACTTTATTTAGTGATGATTCCACTATTTCGGAAGAAGTTCCAATTGATTATGAGAACAAAGTTGTTATCTATGATGATTATTGTGATGACTTGTATGCTATTAAGAATAATGATAACCATGAAACTTGTCATCATGATTTTAGTTTTCAATTGGATTATGCCTCACATGATAGTTATTTTGTTGAGTTTGCTCCCACTACTATTCATGAGAAGAATTTTGCTTATGTGGAGAGTAGTAAAAATTCTATGGTTGTAAATCATGAAAAGAATGCTTTAGGTTCTAGTTATATTTTTGAATTAATTCATGATTCTACTGAAAATTATTATGAGGGAGGAACATATGCTTGTAGGAATTGCAAAAATATCAAGTTTCCTTCCTATGTGTTGAAAATTTTGAAGCTATGCTTGTTTTACCTTCCCATGCTAGTTGATTATTGTTCCCATAAGTTGTTTGATCATAAAATCCCTATGCATAGGAAGTGGTTTAGGATTAAATGTGCTAGCCATATTCTTCATGATGCTCTCTTTATGTTTCAATTCCTATCTTTATGTGAGCACCAATGAAATCATCATGCCTAGCTAGGGGCGTTAAACGATAGCGCTTGTTGGGAGACAACCCAATTTATTTTTGTTTCTTACTTTTTTCCTGTTTAGTAATAAATAATTCATCTATCCTATGGTTAGATGTGGTTTTATGTTTTAATTAGTGTTTGTGCCAAGTAGAACCTTTGGGAAGACATGGGTGAAGTCTTTATGATCTTGCTGTAAAAAACAGAAACTTTAGCGCTCACGAGATTAGCAGCCATTTTTACTGGAGAGTGCTTTTAGGTTGGTTATTTTGGCAGATGATTAATAGAAAAATTCCTCAGGTCCAGCAATTTATTTCAGAATTTTTTGAGTTCCATAGGTATACGTTTGATACAGATTACTACAGACCGTTCTGTTTTTGACAGATTCTGTTTTCTATGTGTTGTTTGCTTATTTTGATGCATCTATGGCTAATATGTAAGGGTATGAACCATACAGAACTTTAAATACAGTAGGTTTAACACCAATATTAATTTAGAATGAGTTCATTATAGTACCTTAAACTGGTGGTTTGTTTTCTTCTACTAACGGAGCTTACGAGTTTTGTGTTGAGTTTTGTGTGGTTGAAGTTTTCAAGTTTTGGGTAAAGATTCGATGGACTATGGAATAAGGAGTGGCAAGAGCCTAATCTTGGGGATGCACAAGGCACCCCAAGGTAATATCCAAGGACAACCAAGAGCCTAAGCTTGGGGATGACCCGGATGGCATCCCCTCTTTCGTCTTCGTTCATCGGTAACTTTACTTGGAGCTATATTTTTATTCACCACATGATATGTGTTTTGCTTGGAGAGTCATTTTATTTTGTTACTATTTTCTTGCTGTTATTTAGAATAATGTTTTGCATATTTATTTTTAATAAAAATGTTAAGGATAACCTTTACCATGCTTATTTTGCAAGTATACATGTTGCTATTTGAAAACAGAAAGTTTACCGCTGTTGCAAAAATTCCCTAGAAAAGTAAGAGAATGGTATAATGTTGAATCTTTTTGCAAACTAAGCTCTGATAAATCTTCTACAGCTTAGTATTTTTCTCATAATTTTCGGAGTTAGGGAAGTATGATGAATCTTGCATTCTTTACAGACTGTACTATTTTGGCAGATTGCTGTTATGGTTGCATTGTTTGCAAATGTTTGCTTGTTTAATGATTCTATTTGAGGATAGGAGTATTAAATATGAAGAGACATTTAGTACACAATATTGAATAATAATTTTAGTGATTTATTACAGTAGAAAATGATAAGGTTTTGCATTGTTTTATACTAACCTATCTCATGAGTTCTTGTTGAGTTTGGTGTGGATGAAGCTTTTGATAAAAAGAGAAACCATGATATGTGAGGAATTAAGGAGACACAAAAGTTCAAGCTTGGGGATTCCCAAGCCACCCCAAGATAATATTTCAAGAAGTCTCAAGCATCTAAGATAGGGGATGCCCCGGTAGGCATCCCACCTTTCTTCTTTAACAGCTATCGGTTAGTATTGGTTGAGCCTAAGTTTTTGCTTCTTCACATGAGTTGTGCTATCCTTGCAATGTCATTTTATTTTGTTTTCTCGATGTTTGAATACAATACCAACATCTGAAATTCTTTAATGGGAGAGATTCTTCACATAATTACATAATTATTTAGCTACTCATTGATCTTCACTTATATCATTTTGGACTAGTTTGCCATTTACTCGTGTGCTTCACTTATATCCTATGAGTAAATGGTTGAATTAGTTGAATGTCATAAATCTGAAATTATATATGTCTCATTTGCTTACCCCATGGGGAGTAATGACTTCACATCTAAGAAGTAGAGGTTGTAAATTTATTGAAGGTTAGCAAGCATTGTATTGGTCATTTGAACAATTCATGAAAGAATATTTAAGGAAGAGAGATTTCACATATAAATATATTACCTAGACATCTTTTATAATTGTGGGCACTCATTAAGTATGACATGCTAAAGAGTTGATGTTGGACAAGGAAGACAACATAATGGGTTATGTTTTCTCACATCTCAGTTAAAGTATATTGTCATGGATCATTCAAACATGTTGAGCTTGCCTTTCCCCCTCATGCTAGCCAAAATTTCTTGCACCAAGTAGAGATATGACTTGTGCTGCCAAATATCCTTAAACCCAGTTTTTGCCATGAGAGTCCACCATATCTACCTACGGATTGAGTAAGATCTTTCAAGTAAGTTGTCATCGGTGCAAGCAATAAAAATTGCTCTCTGATTATGCATGACTTATTAGTACGGAGAAAGTAAGCTTTGTACAATATTGTTATGGAAGCAATAAAAGCGACGGACTACATAATAAAGGTCCATATACAAGGGGAAATATAAAGTGACGTTCTTTCGCATTAAGATTTTATGCATCCAACCCTAAAAGCGCATGACAACCTCTGCTTCCCTCTGCGAAGGGCCTATCTTTTACTTTATGTCTTTTACTTTTATGCAAGAGTCAAGGTGATCTTCACCTTTCCCTTATTTTATCCTTTGGCAAGCACTTTGTGTTGGGGTGATCCTGATATATATATCCAATTGGATGTAAGTTAGCACGAACTATTATTGTTGACATCACCCAAAGGTGAATACGTTGGGAGGCAACACTATAAGCCCCTATCTTTCTCAATGTCTGATTAAAACTCCATAACCATTAGTATTGCGTGAGTGTTAGCAATTGTACAAGACTATATGATAGTTGAGTATGTGGAGTTTGCTAAATCAAAGCTCTGACATAGACCCTTCCTGAAAATAAGATGAATTGCAATTGCTTGATGACTAAGAATGAAGTTTGCTAGTTTTCAAGAAAGATTATGGTCCATACTTTAACATGTGAATTGCCTGTTACTTGTTCGTGAGAAGTCTAATGAGATGAACTACTGTTATGACATATAATCATGATAGAAAAGGTGATTGAAATTATCACTGATCAAACTTGTGCACCTCTAGCATTCACACTTCATAAATTCTTTCTTTATCATTTACCTACTCGAGGACGAGCAGGAATGAAGCTTGGGAATGCTGATACGTCTCCAACTTATCTATAATTTATGAAGCATTCATGCTATTTTATTATCTGTTTTGAATGATTTTGGGCTTTATTATACACTTTTATATCACTTTTGGGACTAACCTATTAACCGGAGGCCCAACCCATATTGCTGTTTTATTGCATGTTCAGTATTTCAAAGAAAAGGAATATCAAACGGAGTCCAAATGGAATGAAACCTTTGAAAGAGTTATTTTTGGAATAGAACCAATCCCAGGAACTTGGAGTGCAAGCCAGGGGATCATCGAGGAGGCCACGAGACAGGGGGGCGCGCCCACACCCCTGGGCGCGCCCTACCCTCTCGTGGGCCCCTCGAGGCTCCCCCGACTGACTTATTTCGCCTATATAAGCCTACGTACCCTAAAAACATCGAATATCAAGATAGATCGGGAGTTCCACCGCCGCAAGCCTATGTAGGCACCAAAAACCTCTCGGGAGCCCGTTCCGGCACCCTGCCGGAGGGGGAACCGATCACTGGTGGCCATCTTCATCATCCCGGCGCTCTCCATGACGAGGAGGGAGTAGTTCACCCTCGGGGTTGAGGGTATGTACCAGTAGCTATGTGTTTGATCTCTCTCTCTCTCTCGTGTTCTCTCTATGGCACGATCTTGATGTATCGCGAGCTTTGCTATTATAGTTGGATCGTATGATGTTTCTCCCCCTCTACTCTCTTGTGATGAATTGAGTTTTCCTCTTGAAGTTATCTTATCGGATTGAGTCTTTAATGATTTGAGAACACTTGATGTATGTCTTGCCATGTTAATCTGTGGTGACAATGGGATATCACGTGCCACTTGATGTATGCTTCGGTGATCAACTTGCGGGTTCTGCCCATGAACCTATGCATAAGGGTTGGCACACGTTTTCGTCTTCACTCTTCGGTAGAAACTTTGGGGCACTCTTTGAAGTACTTTGTATTGGTTGAATAGATGAATCTGAGATTGTGTGATGCATATCGTATAATCATGCCCACGGATACTTGAGGTGACAGTGGAGTATCTAGGTGACATTAGGGTTTTGGTTGATTTGTGTCTTAAGGTGTTATTCCAGTATGAACTCTATGATGGATTGAGCAGAAAGAATAGCTTTATGTTATTTTACTACAAACTCTTGAATAGATGGAACAGAAAGGATAACTTTGAGGTGGTTTCGTACCCTACCATAATCTCTTCGTTTGTTCTCCGCTATTAGTGCCTTTGGAGTGACTCTTTGTTGCATGTTGAGGGATTGTTATATGATCTATCTATATTATTATTTTTGAGAGAACTTGCACTAGTGAAAGTATGAACCTTAGGCCTTGTTTCATATCATTGCAATACCGTTTATGCTCACTTTTATCATTAGTTACCTTGCTGTTTTGATAATTTCAGATTACAAATACCTTTATCTACTATCCATATTGCACTTGTATCACCATCTCTTCGCCGAACTAGTGCACCTATACAATTTACCATTGTATTGGGTGTGTTGGGGACACAAGAGACTCTTTGTTATTTGGTTGCACGGTTGTTTGAGAGATACCATCTTCATCCTACGCC
This sequence comes from Triticum dicoccoides, assembly GCF_002162155.2. Classification (NCBI taxonomy): domain Eukaryota; kingdom Viridiplantae; phylum Streptophyta; class Magnoliopsida; order Poales; family Poaceae; genus Triticum; species Triticum dicoccoides. The sequence goes on along the minus strand of NC_041389.1, from coordinate 15,769,057 downwards.
TCCTACGGATTGATAAACCTTAGGTCATCCACTTGAGGGAAATTTGCAACTGTCCTACAAACCTGTGCACTTGCAGGCCTAAGAACGTCTACAAGAAGAAGGTTGTGTAGTAGACATCACGCAGCCATCCCTCCGAGCTTGCAAGCGAACGCGTCCGGTGACTCGCCCTCTGCCATGCAGGAGCTCAAACTACCCTCGGAGTGTGCCAAGCCGCATCGCGAGAACGCGATCCGCCCCAACGAACCTGACCTTGAGGCTCGCCCAGACATCCGCCGCCGTCTTCTTCGACGACACCTGCAGCAGCAGGTCCTCCGCGAGCGCACCGAGCAGGTAGTCCAGCGCCGGCTTTTCCTTCTTCGCGATCATCGCCGCCGCCGCGTCCTCCGGCACCACCACTGCCTCCGACAGCCCGGATGCGTCAACGTTTGCCTCGACCTTGATGGCCCATGCCGTGTAGTTGTCTCCAGTGAGCAAGGACACTGGATGCGGTAGCGATCCGCACGGTCCGCCGGCGTACAGGACGATGGACATCGCCGGTGAGCTTTGATCTCAATGTGGCTCTGATACCAATTGTTGGTGTCTAACCCTAAACCACGACGACCGGTCCTCTGGCAGTCCATAGCAGGGCAGGCCAGCTCTGATACCAACAGTCGCTTCCACCCAAGGACCACGATGGCCGGTCCTCTGGCGACGCTCCCGTCGTCACTTCTGCCATGGCTGGAGCCACCATTGACCAGCTGGAGCCCCTGACGGCGTCGACCCGCCCTGCTATGGTTGTTGGCATTCCTCCGCACCATCCGTCCGTTCCTGATAAGAAGAAGCTGGATAAGACCATGCGGACGCTGCCGCCGCCTCCACCAGTGGGTTCGTGCAAGTCATGTGTCATGACTGCACTCAATTTGGAGCCTCCGATGCTAGTGGCCTCTGCTGGTCCGTCAGAGTGTGTCCTACCTGCATCCAATCTGGAGCCTTCGATGCCGGTGTCCTTTGCTGGTTCGTCAGAGTGTGTCCTGCCAGCACTCAATCTAGAGCCTCCGGTGCTGGTTGCCTCTGCTGGTCCATCTCACGGCGTTGTTGGAGGCGGCGTGTCCACTGATCTCTCTCTTGCGTCCGGGAGGGGGGACTATCGCGGATGCTTTGACCGAGATACGATGACTACGGTTTCTGTGTGTTGCGCGCCCGCAGCTGCTGAAGATCTATCGGGTGGTTGGCACTCCATCTCGCGGCGCCACCTGCCACCTTCCTCGGGCCTCCGCCGTCCTACTTGCATCACGCGCCCAACTCCTACGCTGTGGCTACGGGTCCGTTGCTTTCTATGCCTTTCCAGAGGCCATCGTGTCCGGGAATGCAGGGACCCAATCCGGTGCACGACTTGCCTTCGATTTGGGCATATTGCTTGTTTTTGTCGTACAGAGCACCGTACCAGCAAGACTACAGTGCCTCAGCAAGCTACTTCACCACCTATCCTATCGCCGGCACCCATTGATGATGTTGCCTCAACAGATGTGTCTTTGCAGGCCGAGCTACTTCGCACAGTTTCATGACTGCCTTGCACATGTTGGCAGTGTTTTGGCGAGAGTGGAGGCTACTCTTGAATCCAAGTTGTGTCTGATGTGCCTTCAGTGCCTGAACTTCAGGCTGGTTTTGGTTCTGTTGATGGGTCAGATGTGTGCCACTATGGAGGTTTCTCTCCTCGTGCTAGACCCTGCACATCACGGTTGCCAGTGGTGTCGTATGCCTCTGAGAGCGAAGTCATCATCGAGGTCATGGCTCCAGTGCTGCAAATTATGCCTGATCTGCATGTACTATGTGGGGAGCCTGCTTCACCTGTATCGATGGTGATTCCGAAGAAGATGGACTCGCTTGGGGCTTTGGCGGTGCCAATGATGCCCACATCATCATCGTTGAATCTTAGCTAGCCGTTGGTGTCTGTGGATGACCATGTGTGTTAACACCAAATTCTGAGGCTGATGACGTTGAGGCGGGCGGTATGTTGGTGCCTTATCCTTCGCCGCCCAGCCAGCCGCTGGCCTTTGTGGACCGTGGAGGTTTCGACGTTGCGGTCACCAACTCTCAGGTGGCTGTGGGACAAGTGGTGTTTGTGTGTGACAAGTTCGATGATATTCTCTTCCAGGTTGAGATTTGCAGCTTGCTCGCACGTTTGGAGAAGGCTAGCCCTGGATCTGGCAAGAGGATTATGGAGGAGGCTCTCATAAGCAAATCAAAGAAGAGTGGCGCCATAGGAAAGACGTCAGCAACTGCATGATGGCTCTGTGGATTCTAGTGGTGCCTGTGTTCTTCAATGATGTAGTCTCATGGGGGTTTCTTTGCGATGTAGTAGTGTGGGGGTTGTTGGTCGTTGCGTGTTGGGTTTGATTGTCGGACTGATCGTGCACTTATGGGGTTGCATACTCTGTGAGTAGTCTGCATGTCGTGGGTTTGTATCAATTTTTTCCGGTTTTTCATTAATTAACTGGAAAATTCTCCTCTGCTTAATTAATTGATGAGACAATTCTTTTGCCTCCGTTTCCAAAAAAATACTTCAGTAGTTACAGAAACAGTGTATGTTCGCATGCGAGCACACATACACACAAAATCAAAAACCACCTGCTGTGACTTCTTATACCTTTGACTAACAAGTTGGATTTTATACAATCTCATTTGGATCATCCCTTAGTCGGTCGGTTATAGATTCACTGCAGCAAAAGTTCAGTGCCATGATTTTAAAGCATCTTCTTCTGGACCTGTTCGTGTTGGTTAAGCTGGACGGTAGCAAGCTATCTACGGCCGAAGATGACATCAGCCGAGTATATACAAACGTGAAATCGGCTTAGCTGCTAGGGCTGCGAGCCAGCAAAATTTGAGGCCTGAGCCAAACTTTAAAATGGGACCTACCAAGTACCACCCTGAAAAATAGAATTATAATAATATATAGCCCATAACGTCTTACATAGTATTAATTTTGCTGGCGCAATTTGGTTATTAATTTTTCAAGTGCACGGGACCAGATTGGTTATTAATTTTGCTGAGCGCAATTTGGTTTGCGGTAGAGGGAGCAAATCCTGTTTCTTTTCTGGCGAGCATGGCATTTGAGAAATGATTTCATTTTTCGAAAGGGGAAAGAATCCGTTAATGCCTCTGCACATTTTGTGGACAATTTTTGGCCACTTTCACGTCTAGTCATGACACCGCTAAATTGGACGCTAGCAACAAAGGTAAGAAGAAGGTGAGCGGAGTTGTAGCGGATTACGCACCGTTAAAAGATCATGTGGTGTGGACTCCTCCCCCTAATGATCATATCAAGATCAATGTTGACGCCAGTTTTGTCGAGAGTACTAATGCAGCCAGTGTGGGGGTCATAGCTCGTAATTCTTCTAGACATATTATTGTTCCTTCATGGGACTTTGTTGATCGGAGTTCCAGTATGAATGAAGCTGAGCTCTGTGCCTGCCTCGCAGGAATTTATATAGGTATCACCTTTCACCATTCTATTATTTTAGAGACTGACTGTGCTTTCGTACATTCGATTATTGGAAATGAGAAGCTTGACAGGTCCCCTCTGGCTGATCTGATGGATGATGCTCTGAGTATGTCTAGGATGATCCATAATTTTAATATTGCAAAGACAAGTCGGACTACCAATGTGGTGTCACATGAGATTGCTAAGTTTAGCTTTAGTTTTAGGTCTGATGGGATTGTTTTTAATTCTGTTCGGCCCTGCGTGGTGTATGCTGTAATGAATGATTGTAAGAACCTTTCTTTGGCTTAATTAACATATGGGGTGTTTTTCAGAAAAATCGCGGCGACAGAACAGAAACTGTATCCAAACTCGTAAAATTTTAAAAAACTTGTTTCACGCGAGAAATTTAAGCAAAAGCTCGCTGGAGCTCGCACGCATAGATAGTTCTTTTTTGCATAGTTAGTTTTTCTTCACATAAGTTCATGCACAACATGCATATATTACATATAAGTTCGCCGGAGCTAGACCGGGCCTACGCTACCATACCACTACACAAACATTACAAGAAATATGTCAACTAGTGACCTTCTATAAGTGGCCCTGAAAGAATTGGTCATAGATCTATGACCATTTGAGACAAATTGGTCAAAAGCTGTTCGAGGGGCTCCAAACCCTAAACTATAACGACCATTTTGGTCAGAAAGGTCGTAATTTCCTTACACGAAATGGTCATAAAGCAAATAGCACTAGTCCTCTACCTTATTTCTAGCTGATCTTGACCAATATAGATGGTCATAGCCTTGTAAATTATGGTGGGTTGCTATGATGAGGCGCCACATCATCAGTTTTGCCTATGTGTCATGTCCATGTGGCAGTTTTTGCCCTAGGTTGTGAAGCAACCTATATTTCTGTCATTCCCAAATTCCCAAAAAATCTCATAAATTTTTTTGGTCATATCTTCGTCAAATATGTAAAAAACATTCCTTTCCTAGTTCAAAAATAATTCAAAAATATTTGTTTTCCATTCTGTTCAAAAAAACACTTTGTGAAGGAAGTACCACTTTGGCATGTCCAAATGGTACAGTGCTTTCCTATGCCCAAATAACCACCCTCCACCAAATGTGAGCTCAATTCATTCATTATTTTGAGCCCAGCTTCAACATTCGTATTTATGTCCAGTGTGGTACTTTGCAAAGCAAGTACCGCCTAGGCTCCTCCTTTTGAGCTGAAAATTTGTGAAGACGGTCTTCTTAGTAACCGATCATCCTCAGCCAAAACTCACGCCCGTTAGCCATGTGCATTTCCCGTACCGCTAATCAAACACTTGACTGCTTATTCATATTTGAGCATCGATCGGTCTCCTCGTGAGAATCTTATGTTGTGATTTTTTTCCTAGCATCTATCTGGGGAGTGCCCAACCCACTAGACATGCCTAGGCCGCCCAAAACACATGGCAACACCACGGTCACGTGGTGACCACGCGGCGGGCATACGAGTTTACGCGCTCTAGAGTTGGGGCCCTCGGCCACCGTCCAAACATCGACGTATCGCCACCAAACCATGTATTTATGATTAAATAGGTACTTATGTAACTATACATAGGTACTTATGTAACTATAAATTGAGCTCACCGTAGCTTGTGCGTTAGCTGCCCAACGGCGGCGCTCAATCGGAGTGGGAGGAGTCGGAGGAGTCGGAGCAGTCGAGGTCGATGTAGAGCTTCGCCTGCTCCGCCTTCATGACTCGCAGGTCAGCCTACTTGGACGTGTGCGCCTGCGATGCGGCGACGCCCGTGTGGAGGAACAGCCGCTCGTACTCGAGCTCGCGCAGGATGCGCTCTTCCATCTCCTCTTGCTCCCTCACCGACCGCTCGAGGACCACGCACTCGAGGAGCTCCTCCCACCCCGGGGGGAGATAGTCCTCGGGCCCGATGACGCCTCGGCGCGGCGGCGCATCGGGCATGGCGCGAGGCGAGAGGTCCTCCTCCGGCTCGCTATTCACCAGAATGACCGCGAGCTTGATGCGCCCGTAGATGAGCTCCGCGTGGACCAGTTGCCGGATGAGGCGTGGCGGCGGCGGGCGAGCTCGCGATTGAAGTCCTCCAGCTCGCGGCGGTCGAATGCCGGCGGCAGCCGGCTACCACGGTTCAGCCAGCGACGCGCCCCTCGCTTGCACGCGGCGTCAGATCTGGCGCGGCGGCGGCGCTCCGCCTCATCCCCAGAGCCGTCGATGGCTTTCGCCGGCTTACCGGCGGCGAGAAATCGAGCGGCGTGGTGGGGAATCTGGGGGAAACGCGGCTGCGGGGGGATAGGGTTTCGACCCGCATCTGCCCCGCAAATCCGCAGTTATACTGCTTCAGGGGTAAGGTTTGCGGGCTGCGGCAAAAAAATTTACGGGCCGGACGAGTATACGGGCTCTGCTCTGGCTAGAAAATTGAGCCGAGCCCATATACTCGCCGGAATTATGCGGGCTCACGCGTTATGCGGAGACTGCTAGAGATGCTCTAACATCCTGCTGTTTGTCAGGGACCTACCACCCTGAAAGGACCAATAGGAAGGTAAGTTGATTTTGTGGATATCAAGTGTGTTGATTGGGGAGGTCATTTTTAAGCATTGTTAACGGTTGTGTAATCAAGTGGCTCATGTGCTAGCTCATTTTTGTTACTATAATAAGACTTGTAGTAGTTGGTTGGATGAGCTTGCTGACACTCGTAGACGATGTAAACTTGTTTTAATTCAATAAAAGTAACAATGATTTCCTAAAAAAAGCAAAAAAATAGGTAGGTACGTTTTTTATTCAACTCTATATTTTTTTCTCCTTTCTATTCTGGACAACCACGAAAGTAATTATGCCCAAGGCCCATGCAGCGTGGTTCAGCAAGCTGCATGGCCCAGCCAGCCAGCGAGTCGCGCACCTCTTGGCTCTTATTCTTCGTCCAGAACCGGTTTTTTTGTTTTTCCTTTGATTTTCTTCTGGTTTTTTCTTTCTTTTTCTTTTTTTCTTTTTTCATGTATGCTTTTTCTTTTCATTTTTCTTTACTGTTCTCTATTTTTGTTATTTCTTTTACTTTTTTTACTTTTTTCCTTTTCTTTTTCTTTTTTGTGGCCATCTTTCAAATTTGTGAACATATTTTCCCAAATCGAGAACAATTTTTCAAAATCATGAACACTTTTAAAATTTGATAACATTTTTTACAAATTCGCTATGTGCCAAAATTTAGTGTCAACCATACGTGTACTACTGGACCTAAATGTGTTGTGTATTGACAAATTTGTGCAATTGCAGGTACATACAAATTGAACCCACACTGAACCAACTCATATGAGGTATAGTGAGGGGAGAGATGGTTAGCTCACCATGTTCGGTCACTAGAAGGGAGGGAAGGACGAGGTAGTCGTCAGTGAGCTCATCATCCGAATGCTGGAGAGGAGAGGAGATGAGGGAGGGGGTGAAGAGCTCCTTAGTGATCGATCCATTCATCACCTTCACCACACCCGTAATCGAACTCTCCATCATAGGTGCGATCGGGGCGATGTTAGGTGACTCAAAGAACACCAGATCAGGATAGCAAACCCCATAGATGCCGGAGGATCTGTATGAGCCATGATCAGGCTGGGGTATCATGAAGTAGTTCGGACTCCTTTATCGGTGTCCGGGAGTTCGGCTGTCAAATCAAGGTTCGATTGAAAAAACCGTAACTCGCTGCTTCTATTAATAAAGTGGCCGAATACTCTTTGGCGCCGAGGCGAAGCTCGGTCTTGCCCGCGATTGTGACTACATCACGTGGGTTTCTTTTTTTTAAGACTGTCGTGGGCATTGGGTGATAATGCGTCGAGTCGCAGTGTATCCTGGCGGTGCTGAATAGCTACTGCCTAGAGGTGTAATGCCGAAAGTTAGTTCTTTGGTAAGGCAATTTTTTGGCGATCCGAAGACCATCTCCAGAGTGGCGGGGTCTAAGTGGCTGTCGTGCCTAGTTATGACACTCTAAAATGAGTTTTTTAGTGGGTCTGATCCTCGAGTGATCGATCCTTAGGCTTGATAATCTGGGCTTCTTTCCCTGGGACCTCTTCATGCTATTTCTGGCATCGGCCTGCCGATCTATTTAAAGACCCAGCATTCTCTATTGGTATGATTGGCTGCCGCTCCTGGGGTACCATGAATTTGACATGGGCGGTCAAGTATGCGGTTCAGGCTGGAGGGGCCCGAATTATGATTTTGAATTCTCTTCTCCCGCTGAACGGGTTGAGGACTACGGGCTCCTGTGCTGACTATCGTTTCCTGGGCGTCATTCTTTGCCTTGGAACGCTTATATTTGTTGCACCAAGGTTTGCGGACTCTTTTTTTGGCTGCTGATGTGCCCGGGGTGCTTGCTATGTTGCTCTTTGGTATGTAATGCTGATCTTGCGCGTAGCCCTTTGCCGCATTGTGCTGTCGGCGGGGTGTAGGCCTGCGTTTGATTTTTAGTGACGCCTCCTCGAATTGAGGTAGTAGCCTGCGCTTTGGATAGTATTTTGTTCGACGCTCGAGTCCGTATTCCTCGGCTACCCGGGCCTTAGACCGTCTGTCTGCGAGCAGATTCTGATCAGCTTGAAGCTACTGCTGTTTCTTTTTCAGGCTTCTTGCAGTGGCTATAAGCCAGCGCTTCAAGCGCTCCTGCTCTATGGGATCCTCTTGTACGCCAATTTCATCGTCACCGAGGCTCGCCTCGTCTTTGGAGGGAGGCATATAGTTATTGTCCGCCAAGTATCCGTCCGTCGCCTGTTTGTCTGGGCTGACCTGTCCGGGTTTTTGTCCGGACTGCTCGAGGGTAGGCTGATCGGGATTGTATCCCTCTTTGGCGCCATCTGGATTATTTTCTTCTTCGGTGTCGGTATTGCTATGGCGGGGCTTGGAGCGGCGCCGGTGACGCCCATCCTTTGATTTCTTCCCTGACGGGTTATCTCCTATTGCCTCATCACCATTGTTTTCTTTTGGAGTATCCACCATGTATATATCATGTGAAGAGGTGGCAGTCCAGCGCCCTGTGGGTGGTGGTTCCTGTTCTTCTCCCGCATCGTCGTCTATACCGTCGATGCATTCGGAATTGAAGTTAAGCACGTCGGTCAAGTCATCAACCGTGGCTATTAAGTGGGTGATGGGTGGGTGACGAATTTCTTCGTCGCCTGCTTCCCAATCGAGCCAAACATAGTTCAGCCAGGAATCTCCTGATAGAGAGAGAGACCTTAATGAATTTAGCACATCGCCGAAGGGGAAGTGCTGGAACATATCCGCGGCGGTGAATTCCATTATTGGAGCCCAATCGGATTCGATTGGCATGGATGCACGCGGTCCGGGAGCTACGACCGAAGGTGAGTCCGGGGGTCTGGAGACACAGATCTCCTTAGGAGCGAAGTCTGTGTTCGGCTCCAACACTAAGGAGTGTGCTGCCTCCAGGGTGGGGTCCATCCACCCGTCCTCAGAAGGCACGACCTGCTCTCGAACGAAGTCCGGAGCCGTAGCAGGTGCGATGTCCCGAATACTTTCAGATGGCAGATCTAGGTCATGCATGTTATGATCGTTCGACGCTCCTGACATGGGCCCGAATCCGTCAAAGATTAGGTCTTCGTGGATGCCGGCAGTGTAGTTTAGGTTTCCAAACCTGACCTGATGGCTAGGGGCGTAGCTGTCGATCTGCTTCAGATGGCCAAGCAAGTTGGCCCACAGTGCGAAGCCGCCGAACACGAAGATCTGTCCGGGGAGGAAAGTCTCACCCAGGACGGCGTTGTTGAAGGTTGGAGGAGCCATCGAGCCTTACAACGACGACACAGAGGAACTCTCAATGAAAGCACCAATGTCGGTGTCAAAACCGGCGGATCTCGGGTAGGGGGTCCCGAACTGTGCGTCTAAGGCTAATGGTAACAGGAGACTGGGGACACGATGTTTACCCAGGTTCGGGCCCTCTCGATGGAGGTAATACCCTACTTCCTGCTTGATTGATCTTGATGATATGAGTATTACAAGAGTTGATCTACCACGAGATCAGAGAGGCTAAACCCTAGAAGCTAGCCTATGGTATGATTCTTGTTGTGTCCTACAGACTAAACCCTCTGGTTTATATAGACACCGGAGGGGGCTAGGGTTACACGGAGTCGGTTACAGAGAAGGAGATCTACATCCGAATCTCCAAGGTTGCCTTCCACGCCAAGGAGAGTCCCATCCGGACACGGGACGAAGTCTTCAATATTGTATCTTCATAGTCCAACAGTCCGGCCAAAGCATATAGTCCGGCTGTCCGGATACCCCCTTATCCAGGACTCCCTCAGCGGCCTCATACCCGGCAGGCGTCCTGGTTGAGGAGTGCGCCAGACTGGTAGGTGCCCCATACCCGGCAGCCGTCCTGGTTGGGACCTCAGGTCTTAGATGTTTAGGTTTGGTTGCGATGTCTGTTTGGTATTAGGCCCAGACTATCTGCGCCCCATCGGATAGGTGTAGTGACAGTTGTTGCTTAGACAGTGGCTTTAGTCTTGCTGATGTATGCCTTTATAAGATCTTGTGAGAATAATTAATAAAGTGGCCATATGCATCGCCCAGATGCAGAGGCCGGGGGTCATCCTCCTTTTCTAAAAAAATGTGATCGGATCGGATATTAGACGCCCAAAGACCCACTACTAGGAAAATGCTTACAAATAGAAGTTTACCAGTAGCGAGTTTTTTTACCCCACGCAGCATCTGTAGCCCACCTACTTGTAGTGTTTGTTCTGAAAGGGCGCTACAGCCGGTGGGCTTAGCAGTAGCGTGGTGCTCCAACCAGCGCTACTACTATAGCTAAAGAAAACCGGCCCCCGAGCACCCCCGCACCCCCTCGTCTCACACAATCCCCTCCGCCCGACGACGACGCCGCCGCGGTTAGGGTTCGTCCCCGGCCGCCTCACCCCCGTCGATGGTGCCATGCGCCGCCACCACGCGCGGTCGCCTCTCGCCTCCTCCGACGCTCCAGCCCCGTAAGTCCCCCTCTCGATCTCCTCCTCCCTGCGCGCGGCACAGTAGCTCCTCTCGATCTCTCGGTTAGGGTTCGTCGTAGGGGCACCACAGTAACGGCGGTTCGAGCAGGGGAGGAGGCGGCGGGGGCTGCGCCGCGCTGCCGGCCGGCGAGGCGGAGACGAGGAGCAGCAGGGCTTGCAGTTGCCGGGGAGTGGAGTGGAGAGCAGAGCAGGGAGCAGTGGAGTGAGAGTGAGAAATAGAGAGCAATATTTTGCTTGACTTGACCAGCCAAAGTAGTATAGGATTTGGACGCGTCTAGTGCAGGAAGGAGTACCAATATTTTGCTTGACTTGACCTGCCAAAGTCTTTGCTTATTAATGTTTTCTTTTTCATCCTTACCATAAACTACTTCTAGCATTGCAGTAATTTATATATTGCATTTGTGTCGGTCGATTTTGTGTGAAGCCATGAGGCCGAGACCGAGTAGTAGTTCATCACATACTAGTATTGCTTCTATAGGTCGACTTTTCTGATGTCATGTTATGAATATTGCTTCTATAGGAGTGTAAGTGCTTGGTTCGGGTTGTATCAAGTGCTCGGTTCGGTGTTGTTCATGTGAGAGACAAAGCTACAAGCTGATGTTTATTTAGTGTGCTTTGTTGTGAGAAATCATCAAGATTTAGGATTACTGATAAGAAGGGGGTAGTTTATTTAGTGTGCTTTGTCGTGATTAATGAAGATGAGATGAGATCAAAGTATTGTTATGTTTTGCCATATATTTGTTTGCTACATCTCTAGATTATTGAGCTACTAGTGTTGTTTAACCTTGTGTTTAGTGCAAATTTCATGCTGATAGCGACGCTTCATCTGAAGAGTTGGGGACATTAGTTTACTAGATTGCTAGCTTTATGATTGTTGGACTGAACTTTATGTTTACTTTTTAGTTGTTATTTTGCTTGCCATGTGAACTCTAGCTATGAAAAGTTTATGTTTACTTTTTTGGATCGCTAATCCTTTAATCATATTGCTTTAGGGAAATGGCGCCACCACCACCACCACCACAATGTCGACGGTGCAAGTCAAGGTGCGCCAGCAGCCTTGCAACTGGCACGCTGTTTGGCATCTACTTCGAGTTTAGTTTTCTTCATGCGGTGGTAATAAATTATATGAAACTAGTAACTACTATTTTATTTTTAGTGTTATTGGCATTAATGCATCATGTATATATCATTTTGCTTTTTGTACACAGATCGTCCCATGCAATGTGAGGTCAGAATTCAACAATCTGACTGGAGACTCTGTGACCTTTGAGGCTCCTGGGGGCTCCTACACTATGGAGATCGAGAAAGGACGAAAGATGACGCTGGTGGGAGGAGATGGATGGGTCCGTTTCATCGACAACATGCGTATCACCGGTGGTGAGTTGACCAGCTTCTCCTTCAGAGCTGAAAGACCCAAGCTGGCCGTGATTTATATCAACAAAGCAGAAGATTATGAGGATGATGAGGATGATGACGACCCACTCGGTGATGCCATCATAATTCAAAGAATGAAGTTGAGCGAGGAGGAGGTGTGCAACCTATGGGACATCATTCCGCCACGTGCTGACTTCGTCGGGGTGCCATTCGTGACCCGCCTGACAAGTACCATGGTTGATCGGCATATGATGGTATGTTGCATTTACTGTAGTTTTTAAAGTAATTTGATGATATGCTTTATTGTTATACTTAGTGTAGAGTCCGAAGATATATATGCTTAGTGAATCTTATATGCTTTATTGTTATACTTAGTGTAGAGTCCGGTCATATATATGCTTAGTGAATCTTATATGCTTAGTGAATCTTATATGTTTTATTGTTATACTTAGTGTAGAGTCCGATCATATATATGCTTAGTGAATCTTATATGCTTAGTGAAAATCTTATATGGTTAGTGATTCTTATATGCTTTATTGTTGTACTTAGTGTAGAGTCCGATGATATATATACTTAGTGTAGAGTCCGATGATATATATGCTTAGTGTAGAGTCCGATGCTATATATGCTTCGTGTAGAATGTGTGAGGCTACCTATTAATTGATATGTTATTCTTATTCAGAAATTGCCAAAGAGCCTATCTGAGAGTTGTGGTATCAAGCCTGATGAAGAAGGCTCTGTTGGAATACGCCTTACCGCAAGGGGCTCCGTCACCACTTGTGCGTACGGCGTGGACACGGACGGTCGCACACACTTCAACTCGGTTGGGTGGAAGAGCTTCCTCGTCGGCAAGAATCTTCATGTTGGACAAGCAATCCTCATTACTATCAGGAACACCCACCGCCCAGGCTTGAGGATGATGGTCGTCATCAACATCATCTAGAACTTCATATGCATGCGTGTGGCTGTTGAACCATATATATGCTAGTATGACTACCTAGTAGACTTATCAACTATGATCTATCCATGCATTGTTGACTACTATATGAGTTTGTGAGATTGTGTGGTTATATTAAATGTGGTACTGTCGTTAATGTTTGTGAGATGGTTCTGTGAACTTAATTTATTTGCACTGGACTTGTCTTAATTTCCATGAATATTGCACCTGACTACTTTTTTTTATTTTTTATTTTTATTTGCATTGTAGAAGCGTGGGGAGAAAATAGGGCGCTACTACTACGTGATGATAGTAGTAGCGCTGGTGTCGGGAGCAACGCTACTAATAAGTATTTTAGCTGCAGCGCTTGTTTAGAAACGCGCTACTGGTAAATAATAGCTGTAGCGCCCTAACAGTAGCGCGGGTGCCCGCTCTACTGGTATGTAAAAAACCAGCGCCACTAGTAAGCTTTTCTCTAGTAGTGACCCCAGGAACCCTTCTAGAACAGAGAACCCTAACCTCCAGAAGGCATTCAGAGGGGGGATTGGTAACGAGGAGGTCGCCATCACCACCACCTCGTGCAAGGGAACGCCGGCATCAATCATCATCACCATCATCTTCACCGCCATCCATGTGACGCCCAGATAATTAAGCTACAGTGAACCATAGCGCCAGGGGAGCCCACCACGGGCCAAAGCCCAAATCCCGCGCCACTGTGCGCACGCGCCTCGCCGCAAGAAGGGGAAAAATGCCCCGCCGCCACCTTCCCTGGGGCACGCGCGGGCTCCAACGGCGGCCCTCCAGTGGCGGCGATGCGGGAGAGTGGGGAGAAGAGAGCCCTTGCGGCGGCGGCGCTAGGTTCCCCCGTGCCGCCCTAGCCAGGCGACGCAGGGGTCAGGACCATGTTAAGTTAGCTTTTGCCAATTTTCAAAAAAAAATATGTTAGCTTATACACTAAATTAAAATCAGGAAATTAAGTCCTCTTTGGTGTCTTCTTTCCTATAACTAGGAAAAATCGTAAAGGAAACAAGGAAAAATCGTAAAGGAACTCATTATGATGTACTATATGCTTAGTGCTGGACTTATGCCCACATTGGAATGTGGTGACTACGGGACTAGGCACAATTCATGACACCCATCACCTCACAACAGTAGCAATTAGCAAGATAGCAGATGGACAAGTATCTCACTTAGAAGTATCCGGGAAGTTCCTCGTAGTCATAGCATGTTGACAGCTATACTTCGGGGGCTTCTGAGTCTAGTATATCACTGATGAAAGTGGCTTATAGTACTTCTCATAGTCAAACATGCTAAGCCACCATTAACCGTTGTGCCGTGATGTAGAGTGCAAACTAGCATGCCGATGCCTTGAAGTCCTAGATCGGAAGGAGTAACTAAGGTGATGATAGATAGTTCGGCAGCTTTATTAGTAACTCAGATAAGATCAGTTTTAGAGCTGGTCAAGAGGCTACAATTTGGAGAGGCTACTGCAATGTTTCTCACATCTCCAGAGTCTCCCGGTTCTGCTTTGCCGTGAGCAAAAGGTCAGATCAGCATATCATGTCGAGACAGCAGTCCTCAATGTTGCTGAAGGCCTCCTGATGTCTTCCATGTCTACGAGTAATCACGCAATTAATTTTCAAGGAGGCAAATAGTAAGACATCATGCAATGTTTGGGGATCAGCTAAATACGAACAATCCTAGAGGAGGAAGTTGGTATACATATAATTGGGAAAGCATCCAGATCCTCAGCTATCATCATGGAATAAATAAGGATGATGACAATAAATCAAAGGGACATATGGTGGGTGAATTGTTGGTGTCTAACCCTAAACCCTAGCTAGCCCTAGCTCTACCCCTCTCTCTCTCTTCGCCTCGCTCACTTTTTGCTCTCAAACATTAGACGAAGTTGGAAGAAGAAGATCAAAAGAATGGTGGACACAGGAGTTTTTCCGGCGCACGAACGCCTCCTTCCTTTCCTCGAGCACGAACTTGACAATGTAACCCTGTTACAACGCCACCGCGCGGCTTTATACCCCGAGCCAGCGCACCGGGCACGCACCCACGCCTCCAGTCGCACCCCGATCCTGTCTGTGCTCTCCCCACTCTGACTGCGCACGCGCCGCGCCCGGACGCGCGCGTCTCGCAGTAAGCTCCAACGGACTGCGCCCGATCACACCGCACGGCTCGCCAACAGAACACCCACTCACACACACCTACGATGTACAAGTCCACGGACACGCCCGTGCACTCCACACGTACGCACACACACACACGTCCCGCCATGGACCCGACGCGTCGAACACGCCCAGCGCACGCCCATACACGCGCCCGACGCGCCCAGCTCGTTGCCGCGGCTTATTTGCCCAACACACACGCCCTAAGCCGCGGTTCAGAACAGTCCGGCGTCCTCGACGTCGCCGTCCACCAGCAACGCTCGCTTGGCCGCCGGCGCCTTCCGCAGCTGACGGCAATCACGCTTGAAGTGACCGCGCTCGCCGCACTTGTAGCAGTGGCCGTGTCTTTTGCCGCCGTAGCCCGAAGCCACGCTGCACACGTCGCCGTCGTCATCGTCCCACGCACCTACTTGCCGCCACTCCCGCACCCGCCATTGCGCCGCTGTGTACATGAGCTATCCGTCTGCTCGCTCGCCATCCGCCTGCCCGCGATGCCGCAGCCGCTCGTCGAACGCCTTCAGCCGACCCAATGCCTCCTCGAACGCCATCGTGCCGACGTCGCAGAACTGCTCGTTCCCGGCCACTGCCGCGTACGGGCGATCCGACACTGAGTCGAGCAGCGTCTTCACGAGGGCGGCATCCTCCAGTGTTGAGCCGAGCCCCGCAAAGCGCGCTGTGATACGTCTCCAACGTATCTATAATTTATGAAACATTCATGCTATTTTATTATCTGTTTTGACTTTTAAATGATTATGGGCTTTATTATACACTTTAATATTACCTTTGGTACTAACCTATTAACCGGAGGCCCAGCCCATATTGCTGTTTTATAGCCTATTCAGCATTTCGAAGAAAAGGAATATCAAACGGAGTCCAAATGGAATGAAACCTTCGGCAGAGTTATTTTTTGAATGGAACCAATTCCAGGAACTTGGAGTGCAAGCCAGCGGATCATCGAGGAGGCCACGAGACAGGGGGCGCGCCCACCCCCCTAGGTGCGCCCTACCCTCTCGTGGGCCCCTCGAGGCTCCCCCGACCGACTTCTTTTGCCTATATAAGCCTACGTACCCTAAAAACATCGAATATCAAGATAGACGGGAGTTCCGCCGCCGCAAGCCTCTGTAGCCACCAAAAACCTCTCGGGGGCCCGTTCCGGCACCCCGCCGGAGGGAGAACCCATCACCGGTAGCCATCTTCATCATCCCGGTGCTCTCCATGATGAGGAGGGAGTAGTTCACCATCGAGGCTGAGGGTATGTACAAGTAGCTACGTGTTTGATCTCTCTCTCTCGTGTTCTCTCTATGGCACGATCTTGATGTATCGCGAGCTTTGCTATTATAGTTGGATCTTATGATGATTCTCCCCCTCTAATCTCTTGTGATGAATTGAGTTTTCCTCTTGATGTATTACCGGATTGAGTCTTTAAGGATTTGAGAACACTTGATGTATGTCTTGCCGTGTTTATCTATGGTGACAATGGGATATCACGTGCCACTTGATGTATGTTTTGATGATCAACTTGCGGGTTCCTCCCATGAACCTATGCATAGGGGTTGGCACACGTTTTCGTCTTGACTCTCCGGTAGAAACTTTGGGGCACTCTTTGAAGTACTTTGTGTTGGTTGAATAGATGAATCTGAGATTGTGTGATGCATATCGTATAGTCATGCCCACGGATACTTGAGGTGACAATGGAGTATCTAGGTGACATTAGGGTTTTGGTTAATTTGTGTCTTAAGGTGTTATTCTAGTATGAACTCTATGATGGATTGAGCGGAAAGAATAGCTTTATGTTATTTTACTACGAACTCTTGAATAGATAGAACAGAAAGGATAACTTTGAGGTGGTTTCGTACCCTACCATAAACTCTTCATTTGTTCTCCGCTATTAGTGGCTTTGGAGTGACACTTTGTTGCATGTTGATGGATTGTTATATGATCTATCTATGTTATTATTGTTGAGAGAACTTGCACTAGTGAAAGTATGAACCTTAAGCCTTGTTTCCTATCATTGCAATACCGTTTACGCTCACTTTTATCAAAATTACCTTTCTGTTTTTATAATTTCAGATTACGAATACCTTTATCTACTATCCATATTGCACTTGTATCGCCATCTCTTTGCCGAACTAGTGCACCTATACAATTTACCATTGTATTGGGTGTGTTGGGGACACAAGAGACTCTTTGTTATTTGGTTGCAGGGTTGTTTGAGAGAGACCATCTTCATCCTACGCCTCCCACGGATTGATAAACCTTAGGTCATCCACTTGAGGGAAATTTGCTACTGTCCTACAAACCTGTGCACTTCCATGCCCAACAACGTCTACAAGAAGAAGGTTGTGTAGTAGACATCAAGCTCTTTTCTGGCGCCGTTGCCGGGGAGGCTAGGTAAGCAAAACTCACGCCCCGTCAACTAAGCTCTTTTCTGGCGCCGTTTCCGGGGAGGTGAGTGCTTGAAGGTATATCTTTAGATCTTGCAATCAATTTTTTTTGTTTCTTGTTTTATCACTAGTTTAGTTTATAAAAGAAAACTACAATAAAATGGAGTTAAGTTTGTCTCATACGCTTCGTCTTTTTAATATCTTTCGTGAGTATGATGAAAAGGAAAATTGTTCTCAAGTGCTAGAAGAAGAAATCTATAGAATGTTTGACACTAAATCTTTAAATGATGAGCATTATTGCAATGTTGTTAGTATGAATTCCTTGAATATCCATGATGCTAATGATATGCAAATCCACAAGCTTGGGGAAGCTATGTTTGATGAAGATGATAGTTTTTGTCCCCCAAGTTTTGATGAGCAAATTTATTATGATGAAAGCATGCCTCCTATTTATGATGATTATATTGATGAAAGTGGGTTTGGAAGAGTGTCAACTTTAGGAAGTAGTGATCCCACTATTTTGGAGGATGTTGAATCTTATTGTCATGAACATGAAAGTGGATTTGGAAGAGTGTCAACTTTATTTAGTGATGATTCCACTATTTCGGAAAAAGTTCCAATTGATTATGAGAACAAAGTTGTTATCTATGATGATTATTGTGATGACTTGTATGCTATTAAGAATAATGATAACCATGAAACTTGTCATCATGATTTTAGTTTTCAATTGGATTATGCCTCACATGATAGTTATTTTGTTGAGTTTGCTCCCACTACTATTCATGAGAAGAATTTTGCTTATGTGGAGAGTAGTAAAAATTCTATGGTTGTAAATCATGAAAAGAATGCTTTAGGTGCTGGTTATATTGTTGAATTCATTCATGATGCTACTGAAATTTATTATGAGGGAGGAATGTATGCTTGTAGGAATTGCAATAATATCAAGTTTCCTTCCTATGTGTTGAAACTTTTGAAGCTATGCTTGTTTTACTTTCCTATGCTAGTTGATTATTGTTCCCATAAGTCGTTCGCTCACAAAATCCCTATGCATAGGAAGTAGGTTAGTCCTAAATGTGCTAACCATATTCTTCATGATGCTCTCTTTATGTTTCAATTCTTATTTTTATGTGAGCATCATTGAAATCATCATGCCTAGCTAGGGGCGTTAAACGATAGCGCTTGTTGGGAGACAACCCAATTTACTTTTGTTTCTTACTTTTTTTCCTGTTTAGTAATAAATAATTCATCTAGCCTCTGGTTAGATGTGGTTTTATGTTTTAATTAGTGTTTGTGCCAAGTAGAACCTTTGGGAAGACTTGGGTGAAGTCTTTATGATCTTGCTGTAAAAAACAGAAACTTTAGCGCTCACGAGATTAGCTGGCATTTTTACTGGAGAGTGCTTTTAGGTTGGTTCTTTTTGCAGATGATTAATAGAAAAATTCCTCAGGTCCAGCAATTTATTTCAGAATTTTTTGAGTTCAGAGGTATACGTTTGATAGAGATTACTACAGACTATTCTGTTTTTGAAAGATTCTGTTCTCTATGTGTTGTTTGCTTATTTTGATGCATCTATGGCTAATATGTAAGGGTATGAACCATAGAGAACTTTAAATACAGTAGTTTTAACACCAATATGAATTTAGAATGAGTTCATTATAGTACCTTAAACTGGTGGTTTGTTCAGTTTTGTGTTGAGTTTTGTGTGGTTGAAGTTTTCAAGTTTGGGGTAAAGATTCGATGGACTATGGAATAAGGAGTGGCAAGAGCCTAAGCTTGGGGATGCACAAGGAACTCCAAGGTAATATCCAAGGACAACCAAGAGCCTAAGCTTGGGGATGCCCCGGATGGCATCCCCTCTTTCGTCTTCGTTCATCGGTAACTTTACTTGAAGCTATATTTTTATTCACCACATGATATGTGTTTTGCTTGGAGAGTCATTTTATTTTGTTAGTATTTTCTTGCTGTTATTTAGAATAATGTTTTGCATCTTTATTTTTAATAAAAATGTCAAGGATAACCTTTACCATGCTTATTTTGCAAGTATACATGTTGCTATTTGAAAACAGAAAGTTTACCGCTGTTGCAAAAATTCCCTATGGAAGTCAGAGAATGGTATAATGTTGAATCTTTTTGCATATTGAGCTCTGATAAATCTTCTACAGCTTAGTATTTTTCTCATAATTTTTGGAGTTAGGTAAGTATTATGAATCTTGCATTCTTTACAGACTGTACTATTTTGGCATATTGCTGTTATGGTTGCATTGTTTGCATATGTTTGCTTGTTTAATGATTCTATTTGAGGATAGAGTATTAAATATGCAGAGACATTTAGTATGCAATGTTGAATAATAATTTTAGTGATTTGTTACAGTAGAAAATGATAAGGTTTTGCATTGTTTTATACTAACCTATCTCATGAGTTCTTGTTGAGTTTGGTGTGGATGAAGCTTTTGATAAAAAGAGAAACCATGATATGAGAGGAATTAAGGAGACACAAAAGTTCAAGCTTGGGGATGCGCAAGCTACCCCAAGATAATATTTCAAGAAGTCTCAAGCATTTAAGCTTAGGGATGCCCCGGTAGGCATCCCACCTTTCTTCTTCAACAGCTATCGGTTAGTATTGGTTGAGCCTAAGTTTTTGCTTCTCCACATGAGTGGTGCTATCCTTGCAATGTCATTTTATTTTGTTTTGCTTGATGTTTGAATACAATAACAAGATCTGAAATTCTTTACTGGGAGAGATTCTTCACTTAATTACATAATTATTTAGCTACTCATTGATCTTCACTTATATCTTTTTGGAGTAGTTTGCCATTTACTCGTGTGCTTCACTTATATCCTATGAGTAAATGGTTGAATTAGTTGATTGTCATAAATCTAAAATTATATATGTCTCATTTGATTATCCCATGGGGAGTAATGACTTCACATCTAAGAAGTAGAGGTTGTAAATTTATTGAAGGTTAGCAAGCATAGTATTGGTCATTTGAACAATTCATGAAAGAATATTTAAGGAAGAGAGATTTCACATATAAATATATTACCTAGACATCTTTTATAATTGTGGGCACTCATTAAGTATGACATGCTAAAGAGTTGATGTTGGACAAGGAAGACAACGTAATGGGTTATGTTTTCTCACATCTCAGTTAAAGTATATTGTCATGGATCATTCAAACATGTTGAGCTTGCCTTTCCCCCTCATGCTAGCCAAAATTTCTTGCACCAAGTAGAGATACTACTTGTGCTGCCAAATATCCTTAAACCCAGTTTTTGCCATGAGAGTCCACCATATCTACCTATGGATTGAGTAAGATCCTTCAAGTAAGTTGTCATCGGTGCAAGCAATAAAAATTGCTCTCTGATTATGCATGACTTATTAGTGCGGAGAAAATAAGCTTTGTACGATCTTGTTATGGAAGCAATAAAAGCGACGGACTGCATAATAAAGGTCCATATACAAGGGGCAATATAAAGTGACGTTCTTTCGCATTAAGATTTTGTGTATCCAACTCTAAAAGCGCATGACAACCTCTGCTTCCGTCTGCGAAGGGCCTATCTTTTACTTTATGTCTTTTACTTTTATGCAAGAGTCAAGGTGATCTTCACCTTTCCCTTTTTCATTTTATCCTTTGGCAAGCACTTTGTGTTGGGGTGATCCTGATATATATATCCAATTGGATGTAAGTTAGCATGAACTATTATTGTTGACATCACCCAAAGGTGAATACGTTGGGAGGCAACACTATAAGCCCCTATCTTTCTCAGTGTCCGATTAAAACTCCATAACCATTAGTATTGCGTGAGTGTTAACAATTGTACAAGACTATATGATAGTTGAGTATGTGGAGTTTGCTAAATCAAAGCTCTAACATAGACCCTTCCTGAAAATAAGATGAATTACAATTGTTTGATGACTAAGAATGAAGTTTGCTAGTTTTCAAGAAAGATTATGGTCTATACTTTAACATGTGAATTGCTTGTTACTTGTTCGTGAGAAGTCTTATGAGATGAACTACTGTTATGACATATAATCATGATAGAAAAGGTGATTGAAATTATCACTGATCAAACTTGTGCACCTCTAGCATTCACACTACATAAATTCTTTCTTTATCATTTACCTACTCGAGGACGAGCAGGAATTAAGCTTGGGGATGCTGATACGTCTCCAACTTATCTATAATTTATGAAGCATTCATGCTATTTTATTATCTGTTTTGAATGATTTTGGGCTTTATTATACACTTTTATATTACTTTTGGGACTAACCTATTAACCGGAGGCACAGCCCATATTGTTGTTTTATTGCCTGTTCAGTATTTCAAAGAAAAAGGAATATCAAACGGAGTCCAAACGGAATGAAACCTTTGAAAGAGTTATTTTTGGAACAGAACCAATCCCAGGAACTTGGAGTGCAAGCCAGGGGATCATCGAGGAGGCCACGAGACAAGGGGGGCGCCCACCCCCCTGGGCGCGCCCTACCCTCTTGTGGGCCCCTCGAGGCTCCCCCGACTGACTTCTTTCCCCTATATAAGCCTACGTACCCTAAAAACATCGAATATCAAGATAGATCGGGAGTTCCGCCGCCGCAAGCCTCTGTAGCCACCAAAAACCTCTCGGGAGCCCGTTCCGGCACCCTGCCGAAGGGGGAACCCATCACCGGTGGCCATCTTCATCATCCCGGCGCTCTCCATGATGAGGAGGGAGTAGTTCACCCTCGGGGTTGAGGGTATGTACCAGTAGCTATGTGTTTGATCTCTCTCTCTCTCTCATGTTCTCTCTATGGCACGATCTTGATGTATCGCGAGCTTTGCTATTATAGTTGGATCGTATGATGTTTCTCCCCCTCTACTCTCTTGTGATGAATTTAGTTTTCCTCTTGAAGTTATCTTATCGGATTGAGTCTTTAATGATTTGAGAACACTTGATGTATATCTTGCCGTGTTAATCTATGGTGACAATGGGATATCACGTGCCACTTGATGTATGCTTTGGTAATCAACTTGCGGGTTCCGCCCATGAACCTATGCATAGGGGTTGGCACACGTTTTCGTCTTGACTCTTCGGTAGAAACTTTGGGGCACTCTTTGAAGTACTTTGTATTGGTTGAATAGATGAATCTGAGATTGTGTGATGCATATCGTATAATCATGCCCATGGATACTTGAGGTGACAATGGAGTATCTAGGTGACATTAGGGTTTTGGTTGATTTGTGTCTTAAGGTGTTATTCTAGTATGAACGCTATGATGGATTGAGGGAAAGAATAGCTTTATGTTATTTTACTACAAACTCTTGAATAGATGGAACAGAAAGGATAACTTTGAGGTGGTTTCTTACCCTACCATAATCTCTTCGTTTGTTCTCCGCTATTAGTGCCTTTGGAGTGACTCTTTGTTGCATGTTGAGGGATTGTTATATGATCTATCTATATTATTATTGTTGAGAGAACTTGCACTAGTGAAAGTATGAACCTTAGGCCTTGTTTCCTATCATTGCAATACCGTTTATGCTCACTTTTATCATTAGTTACCTTGTTGTTTTTATAATTTCAGATTACAAATACCTTTATCTATTATCCATATTGCACTTGTATAACCATCTCTTCGCCGAACTAGTGCACCTATACAATTTACCATTGTATTGGGTGTGTTGCGAACACAAGAGACTCGTTGTTATTTGGTTGCAGGGTTGTTTGAGAGAGACCATCTTCATCCTACGCCTCCTACGGATTGATAAACCTTAGGTCATCCACTTGAGGGAAATTTGCAACTGTCCTACAAACCTGTGCACTTGCAGGCCCAAGAACGTCTACAAGAAGAAGGTTGTGTAGTAGACATCACACTGACATCCCTCCGAGGTTGCAAGCGAACACGTCAAGTGACTCCCCCTCCACCATGCAGGAGCTCAAACTCCCCTCGGAGTGTGCCAAGCCGCAGCGCGAGAACGCGATCCGCCCCGACGAACCTGACCTTGAGGCTCGCCCACACATCCGCCACCATCTTCTTCGACGACACCTGCAGCAACAGGTCCTCCGCGAGCGCACCGAGCAGGTAGGCCAGCGCCAGCTTGTCCTTCTTCACGATCATCACCGCCGCCGCGTCCTCCGGCACAACCACTGCCTTCGACAGCCCGGCTGCGTCAACGTTTGCCTCGACCTTGATGGCCCACGCCGTGTAGTTGTCTCCGTTAAGCAACGACACTGGATGCGGTAGCAATCCGCACGGTCCGCCGGCGTACAGGACGATGGACATCGCCGGTGAGATCCGATCTCAACATGGCTCTAATACCAATTGTTGGTGTCTAACCCTAAATCACGACGGTCGGTCCTCTGGCGGTCCATAGCAGGGCAGGCCAGCTCTGATACCAACGATCGCTGCCACCCAAGGACCACGATGACCGGTCCTCTGGCGATGCTCCCGGCATCACTTCTGCCATGGCTGGAGCCGCCATTGACCAGCTGGAGCCCCTGACGGCGTCGACCCGCCCTGCTATTGTTGTTGGCATTCCTCCGCACCATCCGTCCGTTCCTGATAAGAAGAAGGTGGATAAGACCATGCTAACGCTGCCGCCGCCTCCACCAATGGGTTCCTGCAAGTCATGTGTCATGCCTGCACTCAATTTGGAGCCTCCGGTGCCAGTGGCCTCTACTGGTCCGTCAGAGTGTGTCCTCCCTGCATTCAATCTGAAGCCTTCAATGCCGGTGTCCTTTGCTGGTTCGTCAGAGTGTGTCCTGCCAGCACTCAATCTAGAGCCTCCGGTGCTGGTGGCCTCTGATGGTCCATCTCACGACGTTGTTGGAGGCGGCGTGTCCACTGATCTCTCCCTTGCGTCCGAGAGGGGGGACTATCGCGGATGCTTTGACCGAGATACGATGACTACGGTTTCCGTGTGTTGCGCACCCGCAACTGCTGAAAATCTTTCAGGTGGCTGGTACTCCATCTCGCGGCGCCAGCCGCCACCTTCCTCGGGCCTCCGCCGTCCTACTTGCATCACGCGCCCAACTCCTATGTTGTGGCTACAGGTCCGTTGCTTTCTATGCCTTTCCAGAGGCCATCGTGTCCCGGAATGCAGGGACCCAATCCAGTGCACGACTTGCCTTTGATTTGGGCATATTGCTTGTTTTTGTCGTACAGAGCCCCGTACCAACCAGACTACAGTGCCTCAGCAAGCTACTTCACCACCTACCCCATTGCCGGCACCCATTGATGATGTTGCCTCGACTGATGTGTCTTTGCAGGCCGAGCTACTTCGCATAGTTTCGTGACTGCCTTGCACGTGTTGGGACTGTTTTGGCGAGAGTGGAGGCTACTCTTGAATCCAAGTTGTGTCTGTTGTGCCTTCAGTGCCTGAACTTCAGGCTGGTTTTAGTTCTGTTGATGGGTCAGATGTGTGCCACTATGGAGGTTTCTCTCCTCGTGCTAGACCCTGCACATCGCGGTTGCCAGTGGTGTCGTATGCCTCTGAGAGCGAAGTCATCATCGAGGTCATGGCTCCAGTGCTGCAAATTATGCCTGATCTGCAGGTACTATGTGGGGAGCCTGCTTCACCTCTATCGATGGTGATTCCGAAGAAGATGGACTCGCTAGGGGCTTTGGCAGTGCCAATGATGCCGACATCATCATCGTTGAATCTTAGCTTGCCGCGGGTGTCTGTGGATGACCATGTGTGTTGACACCAAATTCTGAGGCTGATGATGTTGAGGCGGGCGGTATGTTGGTGCCTTATCCTTCGCCGCCCAGCCAGCCGCTGGCCTTTGTGGACCGTGGAGGTTTCGACGTTGCGGTCACCAACTCTCAGGTGGCCGTGGGACAGGTGGAGTTTGTGCGTGACAAGGTCGATGAGATTCTCTTCCAGGTTGAGATTTACAGCTTGCTCGCGCGTTTGGAGAAGGCTAGCCCTAGATCTGGCAAAAGGATTGTGGAGAAGGCTCTCATAAGCAAATCAAAGAAGAGTGGTGCCATAGGAAAGACGTCCGCAACTGCATGATGGCTCTGTGGATTCTAGTGGTGCCCGTGGTCTTCAACGATGTAGTCTCATGGGGGTTTCTTTGCGATGTAGTAGTGTGGGGGTTGGTGGTCGTTGCGAGTTGGGTTTGGTTGTCAGACTGATCGTGCACTTATGGGGTTGCATACTCTGTGAGTAGTCCGCATGTCGTGGGTTTGTATCAATTTTTCCCGGTTTTTCATTAATTAACTAGAAAATTCTCCTCTGCTTAATTTATCGATGAGACAATTCCTTTGCCTCCGTTTCCAAAAAAATACTTCAGTAGTTACAGAAACAGCGTATGTTCACATGCGAGCACACATACACAAGAAATCAAAAACCACCTGCTGTGACTTCTTATACCTTTGACTAACAAGTTGGATTTTATACAATCTCATTTGGATCATCCCTTAGTCGGTCGGTTATAGATTCACTGTAGCAAAAGTTCAGTGCCATGATTTTAAAGCATCTTCTTCTGGACCTGTTCGTGTTGGTTAAGCTGGACGGTAGCAAGCTATCTACGGCCGAAGATGACATCAGCCGAGTATATACAAACGTGAAATCGGCTTAGCTGCTAGGGCTGCGAGCCAGCAAAATTTGAGGCCTGAGCCAAACTTTAAAATGGGACCTACCAAGTACCACCCTGAAAAATGGAATTATAATAATATATAGCCCATAACGTCTTACATAGTATTAATTTTACTGGCGCAATTTGGTTATTAATTTTTCAAGTGCACGGGACCAGATTGGTTATTAATTTTGCTGGCGCAATTTGGTTTGCGGTAGAGGGAGCAAATCCTGTTTCTTTTCTAGCGAGCATGGCATTTGAGAAATGATTTTATTTTTGGAAAGGGGAAAGAATCCGTTAATGCCTCTGCACATTTTGTGGATAATTTTTGGACCACTTTCACGTCTAGTCATGACACCGCTAAATTGGACGCTAGCAACAAAGGTAAGAAGAAGGTGAGCGGAGTTGTAGCGGATTACGCACTGTTAAAAGATTATGTGGTGTGGACTCCTCCCCCTAATGATCATATCAAGATCAATGTTGACGCCAGTTTTGTCGAGAGTACTAATGCAGCCAGTGTGGGGGTCATAGCTCGTAATTCTTCTGGACCCTAAACTACAAATTGGTCAAAAGCTGTTCGGGGGGCTCCAAACCCTAAACTATAACGACCATTTTGGTCAGAAAGGTCGTAATTTCCTTACAAGAAATGGTCATAAAGCAAATAGCACTAGCCCTCTACCTTATTTCTAGCTGATCATGACCAATATAGATGGTCATAGCCTTGTAAGTTGTGGTGGTTGCTATGACTAGGAGCCACATCATCAGTTTTGCCTATGTGTCATGTCTATGTGGTAGTTTTTGCCCTAGGTTGTGAAGCAACCTATATTTCTGTCATTCCCCAAATTCCCAAAAAATCTCATAAATTCTTATGGTCATATCTTCGTCAAATATGTAAAAAACCTTCCTTCCCTAGTTCAAAAAAATATTTGTTTTCCTATTCTGTTCAGAAAAACACTTCGTGAAGGAAGTACAACTTTGGCATGTCCAAATGGTATAATGCTTTCCTATGCCCAAATAGCCATCCTCCACCAGATGCCAGCTCAATACATTCATTATTTTGAGCCCAGCTTCAAACATTCATATTTATGTCCAGTTTAGTATTTTGCAAAGCAAGTACCGCCTAGGCTCCTCCTTTTGAGCTGAAAATTTGTGAAGACGGTCTTCTTAGTAACTAATCATCCTCAGCCAAAACTCACGTCCGTTAGCTATGTGCATTTCCTGTATCGCTAATAAAACACTTGGCTGCTTATTCATATTTGAGCACCTATCTGGGAAGTGCCCAACCCACTAGACATGCCTAGGCCGCCCAGAACACATGACAACACCACGGTCACGCGGTGACCACGCGGCGGGCATACGAGTTTACGCGCTCTAGAGTTGGGGCCTTCAGCCACTGTCCAAACATCGACGTATCATCATCAAACCATATATTTATGATTAAATAGGTACTTATGTAACTATAAATAGGTACTTATGTAACTATAAAATGAGCTCACCGTAGCTTGTGCATTAGCTGCCCAACGACGGTGCTCAATCGGAGTCGGAGGAGTCGGAGGAGTCGAAGCAGTCGAGGTCGATGTAGAGCTTCGCCTGCTCCGCCTTCATCACTCACAGGTCAGCCTACTTGGACGCGTGCGCCTGCGACGCGGCGACGCCCGTCTGGAGGAACAGCCGCTCGTACTCGAGCTCGCGCAGGATGCACTCTTCCATCTCCTCTTGCTCCCTCACCGACCGCTCGAGGACCACGCGCTCGAGGAGCTCCTCCTGCCCCGGGGGAGATAGTCCTCGGGCCCGATGACGCCTCGGCACGGCGGCGCATCGGGCATGGCGCGAGGCAAGAGGTCCTCCTCTGGCTCGCTCTTCACCAGAATGACCGCGAGCTTGATGCGCCCGCAGATGAGCTCCGCGTGGACCATTTGCCGGAGGAGGCGTGCCGGCGGGCGAGCTCGCGATTGAAGTCCTCCAGCTCGCGGCGGTCGAACGCCGGCGACGGCCGGCTACCACGGTTCAGCCAGCGACGCGCCCCTCGCTTGCACGCGGCGTCAGATCAGGCGCGGCGGTGGCGCTCCGCCTCATCCCTAGAGCCGTCGATGGCTTTCGCGGGCTTACCGGCGGCGAGAAATCGAGCGGCACGGTGGGGAATCTGGGGGAAACGCGACTGCGGGGGATAGGGTTTCGACCCGCATCTGCCTCGTTAATCCGCAGTTATACTGCTTCAGGGGTAAGGTTTGCGGGCCGCGGCAAAAAAAATTACGGGTTGGACGAGTATACGGCCTTTGCTCTGGCCAGAAAATTGAGTCGAGCCCGTATACTCGCCAGAATTATGCGGGTTCGCGCGTTATGCGGAGTCTGCTAGAGTTGCTCTAACATCCTGCTGTTTGTCAGGGACCTACCACCCTGAAAGGACCAATAGGAAGGTAAGTTGATTTTGTGAATATCAAGTGTGTTGATTGGGGAGGTCATTTTTAAGCATTGTTAACGGTTGTGTAATCAAGCGGCTCATGTGCTAGCTCATTTTTGTTATTATAATAAGACTTGTAGTAGTTGGTTGGATGAGCTTCCTGACACTCGTAGACGATGTAAACTTGTTTTAATTTAATAAAAGTAGCCATGATAGTCTTTCCTAAAAAAGCAAAAAAATAGGTAGGTACGTGAGAGCAACGTTTTGGCTCCTGAGCCCAGCTGCTCCTGAAATCTATACCGATGAAACGCATATGGGGATGTGTGACCTGGGCTAATACGTTGCAAGTACGGTGCGCTGGAAAATAGCGTATTTCTGGCGATCGTATGGCCTGATTGTGTACGATGGGACCACAAAGCGAAAGGAGTTTTGAAAAGCGTGACTTAAAGAGAGCCTGATTATGGTCTGGTTGGCCTCAGCTAGGTGGACCAATGGCGCTCGGAACAGGCTGGGTCATAGACCGTGGGACAGAAAATTCAGATCTAGAATACACTGCCAAATACAATGCAGATCACCTATCCCTAGTAAGCTGTGTGGCTGTGATTTCAGGAGTAGATGAGCTCGAGCACCGTTTTGCATTTCCTGTAGGTACGTTTCTTATTCAACTCTATATTTTTTCTCCTTTCTATTCTGGACAGCCACGAAAGTAATTAGGCCCAAGGCCCATGCAGCGTGGTTCAGCAAGCTGCATGGCCCAGCCAGCTAGCGAGTCAGCGCACCTCTCGGCTCTTATTCTTCGTCCAGAATCAGTTTTTTGTTTTTCCTTTGATTTTCTTCTGGTTTTTTCTTTCTTTTTCTTTTTTTCTTTTTTCGTGTATGCTTTTTCTTCACTGTTCTGTTTTTATTTTTCTTGTTATTTATTTTACTTTTTTATTATTTTTCCTTTTATTTTTCTTTTTTGTGGCCATCTTTCAAATTTATGAACATATTTTCCCAAATCGAGAACAATTTTTCAAAATCATGGTTTCAAAATCATGAACACTTTTCAAATTCGAGAACATTTTTTACAAATTTGCTATGTGCCAAAATTTAGTGTCAACCATGCATGTACATACTGGACGTAAATGTGTTGTGTATTGACAAATTTGTGCAATTGCAGGTACATGCAAATTGAACCCACACTGAACCAACTCATATGAGGGATAGAGAGGGGAGAGATGGTTAGCTCACCATGTTCGCTCGCTAGAAGGGAGGGAAGGAGGAGGTAGTCGTTAGTGAGCCCATCATCCCAATGCTAGAGAGGAGAGGAGATGAGGCCGGGGGTGAAGAGCTCCTTAGTGATCGATCCATTCATCACCTTCACCACACCCGTAATCGAACTCTCCATCATAGGTGCGATCGGGGCGATGTTAGGTGACTCAAAGAACACCAGATCGGGATAGCAAACCCCGTAGATTGTGATAACCGGCTTTGGTCCCAATAGGAGGTGGCAGTCTCTTGAATCATGCTTTGGTTTAAGACAAATCTCACAGCACTGAATGGTGCATTCTGCCACAAAGTGTCGCGGCTCACCACATCAGTAACAATTCATTTCGTCTTTTTTACATGCCCACTTCGTATCTCTTTCGCAGTCTGACTTGTCGGAACCTGTCACTGGCGGAGTCCCGAACCTTCGTCGCATCTGGCTTAATAACATGGACCTTCACCGCATTTGACAGTCCCATCGTGGGTGCCGCCACAGCCGTCATAGAAAATGCATCCAGAACCACCGAAGGGACGTCCTCAGTGTCTTTTTGCAAGCGTTGGAGGTGGCCGCCTGCCACCTCCCCTACCCATGCGGTAAGCACGGTGAGCACCGCGGTATCGGTATTTGGGACTAGAAACCCCCTCCACAAAGTTGCTCGGAGTTCCATTGAAGCCTTGGCCAGCCCCACCATCGTTCTGCCAAGCGCACCCGCGGCCTCCGCCCATCTAAGATGAGCCGCAGTGTTGGCCCTCCCCATAGGCATTATATGCGTTGTCCCTCCCTCCCCTACTGTCCACGGGGAGGATTCGGCCCACCGTCCGCGTACCGGGAATTTTCTCTGCCCACACCATAGTCTCCCCGGCCACGGCCTGCCCCTTGTGCACCGGCATCCATGGCCACTGTCCACCCGTCCCCACCATTAGGCGGAGGATGTTGTGATCCATCTGCCATGGCCAGTGGGAGGATAGGTTTGGGCGGCGGCGGAGGTCCGGTCCTGTGGCTGACCATCACCGCCAGCTGAACAAGCGGAGTCGGGGAGATGCTCGCAGCTAGACCTTGTCGCAGCGATGGGAACCCAGATCTCGTCAATCATGGTCTAATCCTAGGTAGTAGAGAACCGAGTGGACGCCCATGACCGACCGACATAACATGCACCGGAGCTGTCTCGTCACACATTGGGCCAGTAGTCTAAGCTCTGTACTGGGCCACATACCCAATACATAATGAGCCCAGAACTACACACTACTAGGAAAAGGCCTACTAATGGCGCACTGGTTTTGCCTACTAATGGCGCATTACCAGTGCGCCATTAGTATCACGCCACTAGAATTTTTTACTAATGGCGCACCACTATCTGGTATTCTAATGGCGCACCACGTAGTGCGCCATTAGTATTGCCGACAGTGCGCCACTATTATCTGCTATACTTATAGCGCACCACATGGTAGTGCGCCATTAGTAACAATTTTTTTAATTTTTTTTTGTTTTTTCTTAATCTCACGTCACTATTTCACATATGAGATATTCAACACATATATATACAACAAGCATCCATATAACAATCATATCCAACACACAAGTTTCATCATATATACATACATAGCCAACACATAGTTCCGTCGTTACATATTACAAAAGTTTCACATTGTTCATCCAACACCGTTATCCATC
Organism: Triticum dicoccoides; assembly: GCF_002162155.2. NCBI lineage: Eukaryota > Viridiplantae > Streptophyta > Magnoliopsida > Poales > Poaceae > Triticum > Triticum dicoccoides. The sequence goes on along the minus strand of NC_041389.1, from coordinate 15,737,850 downwards.
AATTCACAAAAGTTTCACATTGATACAAAATAAAAATACAAATGGAAAAGAAGCACTCCATCCATGCAAGCTTCCATCAATTAAATCAAATCTGCAAAATGATAAACAAGAAGTTAGAAGAAGAAAAAGAAGAAGACTAGAAGAATACTAGAAGAAGAAGAACACTAGAAGAAGAATAAGAAGAGTTTTGGAAAAGAAGAAGAATAAGAAGAAGACTATAAGCTTATTATGTAAACTTGATCATTTTGTGCTAACATAAGTTATTTTGGAGCTAACCTATAGGAAACTAAGCATATAAGCTCTAAGTTAGTATATTAGAGCCAACTTAGGTAAAAATGAAGCTAACTTATAGGAAACTAAGCATATTAGAGATAACATAGGTAACTAAGTATATATATATCATTTTGGATAGCTAACCTATAGGAGATCTGACATACCTGACAAAGTTCAGTTGTCATGCATTGTTCTTCTCCTTCTTCTCCTTCCTCTCCCTGATCCGCCTAGAGCGCCGAGGCGGTGGAGGCAGTGGAGGCAGTGGGATGTAGTCTTCTACCACAATTGGCGTGGTCATGTCGCCCAGCTGTGGGATCGCCGGCGCCACCACCGGTGCGTGGTCATTGTCAGGCACCACCACCATCGCGAGGCCACCTTCAGGCACGACCATCGCTAGGTCATCCTCAGCCACCTCCATCTCTTGCCCATGGTCAGCCACCACCATCTCTTGCCCTTGGTCAGCCACCTCCATCTCTTGCCCATGGTCAGCCACCACCATCTCTTGCCCTTGGTCAGCCACCACCAACGCTAGGTCATCCTCAGCCCGATGCCCATCGTCATCCTGCAGCTCCTCATCCTCACTCTGCTCCTCTTCTCCCGCACTCCAGTCCGGATCATCCTTCTTGTTGTCTATGATGCTGCCAGAATCGCTGCTGCTTTCACTACAGCCAGAATCGTTGCTGCTTTCACTACAGCCAGAATCGCTACTGCTTTCGCTACAGCCATAGTCGCTGCTGCTTTGGCTGTAGCCAGTGTCGCTGCTGCTGCTCCCATTACCTGTCCAAAATGCAACAATGACCGTTAACAATCGATGTGAGACAAAGCCAAATGTAGAGGAATAAGAAGAGGCAGAACGTACCAGCATCATCATCGGTAGTGTAGCGCATGCGACACATAGTCTTGTTGAACACCTTCACGATGAGCATGTTGGCGTCGTCGTCGTACCTGAAGAGAAGGAAGTGCCCCAGCTGCAGGTCGTAGGCACGGTAGAACTTCTCCCACCCACAAGACAAGTACATGTGGCCCTTCTAGATCACCAACTGCACATCCCACTGCCTGCGAAACCCGCTGCCAGCCTGTCGCAGCTTCACATTATTTGGCGGATCTTCACCCATCAGCATGTTCATAAAACTGTCAGGCAACCTCTGCAGTTTGGGACAATATGTGATGTAGCAAACAACAGATATCATAATGAGATGGGTGAAGGGGAGATCTCTCGTTTTATATACCTGCGTCATGGATGATACTGAAGCCTCAAGTATGATAGTGAAGAACTCGGAAGCATCCAACTCGTACTGCGGTGTCGCAGATCGGCGGTGGCTGCTTCCCGCCATCTCTGATAAGCAGCAGAAGAGACCAATTAGTACCCATGCATGATAAATCTCAATAGTAGTGATACACATATTCATAGTGTTGAAACCAAAAGATGCAGAGTTAATAATGATAGTGCAACTTATTTGTGGCACTGCCGTTTGGGTCATATCGGTGTAAAGTGCATGAAGAAACTCCATACTGATGGACTTTTGGAATCACTTGATTATGAATCACTTGGTACTTGCGAACCGTGCCTTATGGGCAAGATGACTAAAACGCCGTTCTCCGGAACTGTGGAGCGAGCAACTGATTTGTTGGAAATCATACATACTGATGTTTGTGGCCCAATGAATGTTGAGGCTCGCGGCGGGTATCGTTATTTTCTCACCTTCACAGATGATTTGAGCAGATATGGGTATATCTACTTGATGAAACACAAGTCTGAAACATTTGAAAAGTTCAAAGAATTTCAGAGTGAAGTGGAAAATCATCGTAACAAGAAAATAAAGTTTCTACGATCTGATCGTGGAGGAGAGTATTTGAGTTATGAGTTTGGCCTACACTTGAAACAATGTGGAATAGTTTCGCAACTCACGCCACCTGGAACACCACAACGAAATGGTGTGTCCGAACGTCGTAATCGTACTTTACTTGATATGGTGCGATCTATGATGTCTCTTACTGATTTACCGCTATCATTTTGGGGTTATGCTTTAGAGACGGCCGCATTCACGTTAAATAGGGCACCATCAAAATCCGTTGAGACGACGCCTGATGAACTGTGGTTTGGCAAGAAACCAAAGTTGCCGTTTCTTAAAGTTTGGGGCTGCGATGCTTATGTGAAGAAACTTCAACCAGATAAGCTCGAACCTAAATCGGAGAAATGTGTCTTCATAGGATACCCAAAAGAGACTATTGGGTACACCTTCTATCACAGATCCGAAGGCAAGACATTCATTGCTAAGAATGGATCCTTTCTAGAGAAGGAGTTTCTCTCGAAAGAAGTGAGTGGGAGGAAAGTAGAACTTGATGAGATAACTGTATCTACTCCCTTATTGGAAAGTAGTTCATCACGAGAACCGGTTCCTGTGACAACTACACCAATTAGTGAGGAAGCTAATGATAATGATCATGAAACTTCAGATCAAGTTTCTACTGAACCTCGTAGGTCTACCAGAGTAAGATCCGCACCAGAGTGGTATGGTAATCCTATTCTGGAAGTCATGTTACTTGACCATGATGAACCTACGAACTATGAGGAAGCGATGATGAGTCCGGATTCCGCAAAATGGCTAGAAGCCATGAAATCTGAGATGGGATCCATGTATGAAAACACAGTATGGACTTTGGTTGACTTGCCCGATGATCGGCAAGCCATTGAGAATAAATGGATCTTTAAGAAGAAGACTGACGCTGATGGTAATATAACTGTCTATAAAGCTCGACTTGTTGCAAAAGATTTTCGACAAGTTCAAGGGGTTGACTACGATGAGACTTTCTCACCCGTAGCGATGCTTAAGTCCGTCCGAATCATGTTAGCTATTGCTGCATTTCATGATTATGAAATTTGGCAAATGGATGTCAAGACTGCATTCTTGAATGGATTTCTAGAAGAAGAGTTGTATATGATGCAGCCGGAAGGTTTTGTTGATCCAAAAGATGCTGACAAAGTGTGCAAGCTCCAGCGTTCCATTTGTGGACTGGTGCAAGCATCTCGGAGTTGGAATAAACGCTTTGATAGTGTGATCAAAGCATATGGTTTTATACATACTTTTGGAGAAGCCTGTATTTATAAGAAAGTGAGTGGGAGCTCTGTAGCATTTCTAATTTTATATGTAGATGACATATTATTAATTGGAAATGATATAGAATTTCTGGATAGCATAAAAGGATACTTGAATAAAAGTTTTTCAATGAAAGACCTCGATGAAGCTGCTTACATATTGGGCATCAAGATCTATAGAGATAGATCAAGACGCTTAATAGGACTTTCACAAAGCACATACCTTGACAAAATTTTGAAAAAGTTCAAAATGGATCAGGCAAAGAAAGGATTCTTGCCTGTGCTACAAGGTGTGAAGTTGAGTCAAACTCAATGCCCGGCCACAGCAGAAGATAGAGAGAAAATGAAAAATGTTCCCTATGCTTCAGCCATAGGCTCTATCATGTATGCAATGCTGTGTACCAGACCTGACGTATGCTTAGCAATAAGCTTGGCAGGAAGGTACCAAAGTAATCCAGGAGTGGATCACTGGACAGCGGTCAAGAACATCCTGAAATACCTGAAAAGGACTAAGGATATGTTTCTCGTATATGGAGGTGACAAAGAGCTAGTCGTAAACGGTTACGTCGATGCAAGCTTTGACACTGATCCGGGCGATTCTAAATCGCAAACCGGATACGTGTTTTTATTAAATGGTGGAGCTATAAGTTGGTGCAGTTCTAAACAAAGCGTTGTAGCAGGATCTATATGTGAAGCAGAGTACATAGCTGCTTCGGAAGCAACAAATGAAGGAGTCTGGATGAAGGAGTTCATTTCTGATCTAGGTGTCATACCTAGTGCATCGGGACCAATGAAGATCTTCTGTGACAATACTGGTGCAATTGCCTTGGCAAAGGAATCCAGATTTCACAAGAGGACCAAGCACATCAAGAGACACTTCAATTCCATTCGGGACCAAGTCCAAGTGAGAGACATAGAGATTTGCAAGATACATACGGATCTGAATGTTGCAGACCCGTTGACTAAGCCTCTCTCACGAGCAAAACATGATCAGCACGAAGACTCCATGGGTGTTAGAATCATTACTATGTAATCTAGATTATTGACTCTAGTGCAAGTGGGAGACTGAAGGAAATATGCCTAGAGGCAATAATAAAGTTATTATTTATTTCCTCATATCATGATAAATGTTTATTATTCATGCTAGAATTGTATTAACCGGAAACATGATACATGTGTGAATACATAGACAAACATAAAGTCACTAGTATGCCTCTACTTGACTAGCTCATTAATCAAAGATGGTTATGTTTCCTAACCATAGACATGTGTTGTCATTTGATTAATGAGATCACATCATTAGGATAATGATGTGATTGACATGACCCATTCCGTTAGCCTAGCACTTGATCGTTTAGTATATTGCTATTGCTTTCTTCATGACTTATACAAAGTTCCTGCAACTATGAGATTGTGCAACTCCCATTTACCGGAAGAACACTTTGTGTGCTACCAAACGTCACAACGTAACTGGGTGATTATAAAGGTGCTCTACAGGTGTTTCCGAAGGTACATGTTGGGTTGGCATAATTCGAGATTAGGTTTTGTCACTCCGATTGTCGGAGAGGTATCTCTGGGCCCTCTCGGTAATACTCATCACCTAAGCCTTGCAAGCATTGTAACTAATGAGTTAGTTATAAGATGATGTGTTACAGAACGAGTAAAGAGACTTGCCGGTAACGAGATTGAACTAGGTATTGGATATCGACGATCAAATCTCGGGCAAGTAACATACCGATGACAAAGGGAACAACGTATGTTGTTATGCGGTTTGACTGATAAAGATCTTCGTAGAATATGTAGGAACCAATATGGGCATCCAGGTCCCGCTATTGGTTATTGACCGAGAATGGTTCTAGGTCATGTATACATAGTTCTCGAACCCGTAGGGTCCGCACGCTTAACGTTATGATGACAGTTTTATTATGAGTTTATAAGTTTTGATGTACCGAAGTTTGTTCGGAGTCCCGGATGTGATCATGGACATGACGAGGAGTCTCAAAATGGTCGAGACATAAAGATTGATATATTGGATGACTATATTCGGACACCGGAAGTGTTCCG
>NC_041389.1:15720085-15731940 GCF_002162155.2 Triticum dicoccoides | reverse complement strand
CTCCCCCTTCCTTTCCCCTCCTAGTAGGAGTAGGAAAGGGGGAGTCCTACTCCTACTAGGAGGAGGACTCCTCCTCCTTGGCGCGCCCACAAGGGCCGGACGGCCTCCCCCCTCCCTCCTTTATATACGGGGGCAGGGGGGCACCGCAGGACACACAAGTTGATCTACGGATCGTTCCTTAGCCGTGTGCGATGCCCCCATCCACCATATTCCACCTTGGTCATATCATCGCGGAGTTTAGGCGAAGCCCTGCACCGGTAGAACATCATCATCGTCACCACGCTGTCGTGCTGACGGAACTCATCCCCGAAGCTTTGCTGGATCGGAGCCCGGGGATCGTCATCAAGCTGAACGTGTGCTGAACTCGGACGTGCCGTACGTTCGGTGCTTGGATCGGTCGGATCGTGAAGACGTACGACTACATCAACCGCATTGTCATAACGCTTCCGCTTACGGTCTACGAGGGTACGTGGACGAACACTCTCCCCTCTCGTTGCTATGCCATCACCATGATCTTGCGTGTGCGTAGGAAATTTTTTGAAATTACTACGTTCCCCAACAGGAGCGGGGAAGGGTGCGGGGGGGCCGGGTGCTCGTCGGCGGCGGTGGAGCGGCGGAGGGTTGCTGTGGGTCGGCGGCGGCGGTGGAGCTAGCGGGGGAGGGTGCGGGTGGGATCGAGATCGAGATCAAAAAGTGTCCATGAAAATATACACGGTGCGCCATTAGCAGTTTTGCAAAAAAGTAAAAAAAATTATATACTAATGGCGCACTGCTTACAAGGTGCGCCATTACTTGGTAGAACTAGTAATGGCCCACTTTGGCACCATGCGCCATTAGAGTGTATGGAAAAATGAAAAAAAATCAATACTAGTGGCGCACCGTGTGCCTGGTGCGCCATTAGTGTCTTCCACACTAATGGCGCACCTCCGACCGGTGCACCATTAGTATATAGTAGTGGCGCACTGCGTACCAGGTGCGCCATTAGTATCAATCCTATCTATAACCCTTTTCCTAGTAGTGATAATGCCTGCATCCGGCCCATCTTGGCCCAACAAGTTTTTCAAAGCTGCCCTTGCCATCGCCGCCGTCCTTCGATGCACGACCCGGTGAGCAACCGCCACCGTGTCCGCCTCCTGTAATCCTTGCCTTGCCGGATCGTCAAAGGGGATCGCCTCATTTCTCCTAGGGAAAAGCCTAGCAGTCATGCGGGGTGCCGCGCTACTGCTACTGCTCTACAACTATTTTTTAGCAGTAGCACGTGTTTGCCGCGCTATTGCTACTTATAGGTAGCTGTAGCGATTGTTTCGAATCCGCGTTGCTACTAATAGCTGCAACGCCTCAATTTAAAGCGTGCTACTGCTAAGTACTCGCTGCTGCTAAAAACATACCCTGTGTTACTACTATTAGTTTCTGAAAATAAAAATCTTCTGCATATTTCGTTTGTATTTGCGCTATTGTTATTAGTTTCTGAAGAAGAAAAAATCTGCTACATATTGCCTTTGTATTTGTGCAGGTTTTATACAATAGTCTCTTTCATATCATACGCATACAAATCTAATCATATCATACACATAAAAATAGTCTCATCAAATCATGTCATCATCATAATCATCATCCAACACAAATGATGTCTCTCGTCATCATCTCAAAATAGCGATACAAGTTATGACATGTCTCCAATACTTGCAACTACATCATCATCCATCTAAACAATAAAATCGAAGAGAAGAGCTGGGATTGGCTTGCCGTGCAACAAGCGTTCCTTGGGCTTCTGTATCGTCGTGGTTCCCACATCCACCTTTTGGCCGTTGATCATGTACAGTATGGTGCACGGGGTTTTGTCGGCTTGTAAAGACATGTGCGTGGCGTTAGAGATCCGAAAGGCAACGGAAGCAGAAGATTATAGATATGTTAGTGTGACGCGTAATTGCCGTGAGGGCGTCGAGCTCAGGCAAAGTCGAAGCCCCGTCTCGCACGCTAGAGACGGAGGACGGGCTACTATGAGCAGGTGCGGGACCTTGTGCGGTAGCGGCAGCAGGTGCTATTGGTGCGATGGCCATCGAGTTGCTCGCGACAAAGCTGGGCATCGGAAAGTCTTGTGGCCCTTTGTCTGGGTTTTTCTTCGTCCAGTCGACAACAGCTGGAACCAAGGCCTCCACCGAAGGAACAAAATCTACTCTGCAGGCAGATACTGCTGCATCGTCTGCCGCTTTGACCAACTCAGCTCTCAGGGCTTTTCGGGTCTCAGCTGCTGCTTTGACCGACTCAGATTTCATGACTTCTTGGATCTCAGCTGCTCTTTTGTCGACTGCAATGGCCACCTTCTAATTGATGTTCACCTGACTAAAATTCGTTCTTTGCCAGAACCCAATGCCATGATACCCATTCTATGGACACGCCCAGAATGAGTACTACTACCCCATGCAATCATAAATATCCAATGAACTACATTTCCTGATCCTTTGGACCTAGACTTAGTCCATCACAAGTAACTCAGCATGTGGTAGTTGTTGTTCTGTTTTCTGCTGCTTGTTGTACTTCCAGAAAATTGCATGATTTGCTAGAGCATGTGTTTGACTTGAAATTTTTACTGAACATGTCCATGTATGTCTAGTTTTTATCTTAGTGTTTTCAGAATGTTTTGAATTCTGGAAGTACAGATAGATTCCATTTCTACCTGCTGGTCTGTTTTGACATATTCTTGTGTAACTTTTGTATTTTCTATAGAAGGGCATAGTGTGTAGTCCCTTCTTAATCAAGAGGAACTATCATTGTGTTCTTAACTATAGATACTATTATAGCATGTTTCCATGATTTTCATATAGAAATTGTAATATTTTGTAATTATTATAGCCTAACCCGGACTCATAGTTTCGTTTGAGTTCTGCTTTGTATTTGAGGTTAACGTCAATAATCATGCCAACACAATCACAAGCAGCCATGTGGGTTTGAGGTGCAAGATTGGGGAAAGTCCAAGGGATCCCCACGCTAATTCTAAGAAGACCGAAAATGCAAAGCATGGGGATGCATATGGCATCCCCGTTCTTCATGAACACATTATTGTACGTTGACCAAGCATTCATGTTTGCCACTGCAACTCACATGCCTCGCAGCAGTTACCTCTTCTAAAGGTGTAACGACATACAATTTTATTGTCCAAGCTTCATAACATAAACTCCCAGCTAACTTTACATAAGGCACTCGTGGATTCACCACTCCCAACGTAAGAAGAGTCGATAATAAGTGGATTTGGTATGGGGGCCAATCCATTCCGCACCGAGACTATGAGCTTCATACATGAATACGTGAATCACACAACCTAACACTCGGGCATCCTCACCTCCCATTGCAAAATGAAATCATGGGCATGAACCAAGGTTCAAAGTTAATTCCCATTTATCCAATCTCCAAAGGCTCTCAGGGTTGCGTCCCTATGACACATCCTCTGATCGATGAACGAGTGTAGTCACATTGTAGATCAAGATTGCCTCGATTCAATGACTGGGTGGTAGGATGGATAAAGAAATGACCAACCACACATGTAGAATAACAAACAAAGTTTTTCTCGAAATTAGTAACTTTCCTTTTGTGCATTATGAAAAGAAGTAGAGTCCCCAAGCAAAACAACAAAAAGTTTTAGAAGAGATCTCACAAGGTCACGATAAAATCTTCTTCCAAATACACGTGTCTCAATCAATGTTGAGGATATTGCTTATCGTTAGCGTCTCGGTCAGCTGGGAATTAGAGATTAATCAGAAATAGGACGATTAATCGATTTTATCGGTCGACTATTAATCGGCCTTTTTTTTGCAAATCCTAGGTTCCCAATAATAAAATATGTTTTATTCAACACCAAAACAATACTGGACAGAAGTGTTACCTTAATTCCTAGCCTTTGAATCCTCTTATAATGACAAACAAAATAGGACAACAGAACATATTGCAAAACAAGGTCCACAAAACACAAATAAACATAATTTTTGCAAACATAATGTTAGGAATAGGCTTGATTTATCAGTAGATTCCTGATAAATCGCTTGTCAAAGTGATAAATCGGCCCAGACGATAAACGGTGAAGATAAGGCATAATCTTATAGGTCACCCCATGACTAGCGATAAATCGGATGATAAATTGCTGAATCGGAAGATTTCTTGAACAGTGATGCTCAATGCAACCCATAAGAATTCTTCAATGTCATATTCCAATGGAAATTTGCCATTCTTGATACTTAAGAATAGTACAAGGTACACAAAGGGTCAAAGAAGACAATATGTATGGGCTCAACACGAGGATTTAACTCCGGGGAGGTAATGGTCAACAAGGACATTCCAAGAAAAGGAAAATACATCATCGATATCAAATAAGAAGCAAACATGGTAACTCCACTCTAGTTGTCACTCATCACGACAAGTCAAGTGCTGAGGTGCACTAGCAAGAATAGTCTAAGGGGACACTGGTGGGATGTGAAAACACGACTGAAAGATTAAAGAGAGAATGAGCTTGCTGCTTCAATTATGATTCACATAATGACTAGTGACTCTTCCATATCAACCGATTAGATTTAACTGATGCAATCTAGCTTTATTATTAGGCCTACCACCAGATCCAGCTCGCCCCGATCACAAAATCCTTCCTCCAATACCTTGTGCATAACACGATTGACAACCCTATGTTTGTACTGAAAATATATCATGGCCTAACTCAACTTCAATCCAGCAAGGTAAAAATTAGAACCAACTCCAACGGGATATTGATCCAGGGAAGCATAATCCATAAAAATATTTCCATCATGTTATTCACAAACCTGAAGAGACTACGTAATGATCATATATTTCCTTTTCAATGGTGGCTAAATACACGTCAAACAAACCTCCTGTCAACTCATTTTTAAGACTAGCAGAAGAGATGCACTCAAAGAAAAACCAAACTATAGCTAGCACTTGAAGCAAAGCACTACAAACCTCCAACAACAACGGCATTCCCATAGGCAGAAATCAGTAATAAGAAACAAAAGGGTGTATGCAATGCACGACCCAAAATCCATCCTATTTTCTACCAGTGTGTCAATTTTTTAGCTGTTAGATCATAAGACAAGCTTTGTTATTTATTTAGGAAAAAGCAAGGCGTAAGTTTTTTTTAACCTACGGTGGAAAATTTATGTTATTTACTTCCTACTCTAGAGATCTAAATCCTAGGTTCTGATACCAAATGTAACATCCCATATTTCTACGCCAACTGACGATGTTGCCACACCACTCTAATTAGCTTCAAGTACTTGGAAAAATTAAATTCCGGCAACATCTCCTTTTTTTTATAGGGACATCCACAATGAGAATATCACAAGATCATCTATAAATATCTAGGATTATCCATAGATGAGAACCCACAAAGTTGAAACGATATATTTAGACCCCGACAGACATGAAAGACTAGAGCACCAAGGCTCACAAATTATGCAAGGAACCTCCATACTAAGAGGACTAACAAAATAGAATCTTAAGAATTGCGTGACATGTAAAACTATTGCATGTAGTATAGAAGTATGCGTCTGTGTGGTGGCGAACTACTCCCTCCGATGCATGGCGTTACCCTGAGTACCTGAAAAACCCCGAATAAAACAACAAAGGGAACACAAGAGTGAGTAAAATGTACACAGCAAATTGCACAAAGGAGCGAAAAAACGTGGGTAAAAGGAATAATATCTGAAGGTAACTCCAAATGGGAATCAAATACTCATACTGATGCACAAATTCATTGAATCTGATTCATCTGGCGGGACACCTTCAGTGTCACTCTCACATTGGAGTAGACACATTTGGCATTTCTTATGGTCATATCCGGAATAGTAAACATATGTCCTAACTGATACAAATACACTGGTACATGCATGAATAGTAAAGTCAAACAGAAGCAATGAAGAACCATTGGTGACAAACATAAACCGTGGCAATCCATCATACACTTGCCTTAATGTTGAGGCTCAACCGCAAATCACCATTCTCAACCGAAGTTCCTGAACCTATGTATCACCTCACTCTCAGAAATAATGTACCAAGGTATCGCATGGATATACATAAAACTCCAACGTCACAATCCCACTTGCTCACTGTCCTGCTTGGCTATTATGATTTTTTACTTAGTTTGCATACTCCCGGTTATTTGGACAAGAAAGGCTCCTAAGAAAGATTTCAATATAGATATATGTACATAGGAGTTGCAAGATCCAGATTTATTTTAACACATTCTTTATTATGCCAAACTAGCGCAAAACAGATGTAACTGATGTATGTAGTTCTGGTGGGAATCTCACAGCTTGTTTAGTTCCTTCCAATAAGAAAACTGATTCTGTCATGTTGGGCAAAGAAGCTTACTTGACAGGGTAACTGAATCAACATGCTGAATTTCCTAGCGCTACTAGCCCGGAAGCCGGAACAACACATCAACACTCCAATGCCAAGCTCCAACACAAACTAGTAGCTGATTGGTCTCGTTTAGCAGAATTAAACCTGACTTTGCTTAAAGAGGATAATTCTGGCCTTGCTCCGAAAGAACCAAAGGTACAAATGTTACTCAACCGCGGGTACCAGCTGTACTACTCACTCCACCACGTCAAGCACTAGTACACAATACCCAGCGGCTATCTCTTCAAATGCACATGATCCAAAAGGCAGCTAGCAGCAGCGCTACCAATTACCAAACTCACCAGCCCAGCCTGCTACGTACTGCCATAAATCATAGATCAAAGAAACATTCCGGTGGTGTGGACTCTGGAGTAGCAATTAAGAGCCAGCTCAGGTAATCGACCTAAACCACTGACAACACATTTCTCGGACTGCAGGCACTGTGTTGGGCATCTACCTGGCAAATACAGCAACCTCCGAGCATCCCGCACCAGCGAGCGAGGCAGAGCCGCGGGCAGTGGCGTCTCCAGCTCGGGCAACAAGCAGCGATCATGCAGAGGTGGCAGGGGACGCGTAGCCTAGGAAGCTATGAGGGCGTTGGTGTTCGGTTCGTGCACAAGAGGACAAGAGACAGAGATTTATTTTCCCCTCTCTAGTCTTATCCGAATCTAACCTAGGTTTCTCTTTTCTTCATTCCCCAAATTATATCAAGGCTAGAATATACTGGCTTGCCAAGGCCTCGGATTCTTCATACAGCCTTTGGTTTAAAAATGTTGAAGTATGGCCAACACTCCCAACTTATCTCGAAATCTAACCTTGTAAATTCCGGCCAAAAAGAAGCTACCCCAGCTGTCAGCTCGTCCACACCGGCTTCGAAGAAGAAGATGCAACTCAAGCTTGCAAGCTGTTTTCTGAAATTCCCAAAACCATTTAGTTTTCAACGAAATGAGCAATGTTAGTTACATGCCATAAAATTTGAGCATTTGGTGATTCTCCACGGGTAGTAAACTTCATCATGTTATGTTTACATGGAATAATTTCGAGCACTTGTTTTGTTTATTTTTAATCGGTTTTACCATTTGTATGTTTTTGAATTCGTATTTTGATTTGAATTTCATATATTGTGGATTTAAAATAATGTTCAATTATGTGAGTATGAATTATCGTTATTTGGTTTTTTATGTTGATAGAATGGATGTGCATACGTCCTTTATATTCAAATTTAAAGAGAAATAGAAAAACTTTTCATTGGAAAAGAATTATTTCCTCCATTTTGTTAGACAATGCCATAAACTCAAATTATAGGTACGAAGGTAAAAATTAATGCGTCCTTTACAAACCTTCTTGTCTTCTCGCTTACCGGGTTACCTAACCGGGCACATGCAAATTAGAGCAAATTGAGTGGACGTGAGGAAGTAAGTAGTTGAGAGTGTCATTATCATCCACTGCAGGCATGTGAGTAATTAAACCATGGGTTGCTAGTTCGAGGCAATATCATCAATTCTTGTCCCAGTTATTGTTTGTGACCTTGTATAGTTGCAAAAATGCATTTTTTATAATGGCCTTGTATACAAAAATGGAGGGAGTATTGGAGATCTGCTGTGGCGTACATCTCCAATAACAAGAAAAGTTTTATTTGGGAGCCACACTAAATGGTTATTCAGGGATATTTTTTTGTCGGCTGTTGGTAATGCTCTAAGTGGAACACTTAACATATAATTAATGCCTTGTTTATTTATTCAGCGACATATATACACATAGCTGCAAAAGATAAATACGTTGTGGAGAACAAAAAAGCAAAGACGGATCAATCATCAATGTAAGTATGGTTGCTCAACACGCCCCAGCTCTCTTCGCTTGTCTCATCATAAACTTTCTGATGCCTTCCATGTCTATGTGTAATCAGACACGGGACTAAACGGGTGTCGAGATACGATGGAGTGTTCGAGGAGCCATAGTGCAGTAAGAAGAACCTGGTATAAAATGTAAGCCAAAGGGATTGAGATCCTCGACTATTATGACACAGTAAGTAACACAGATCTCCTGCACACACAAAAAAGGCAGATGGCAAGGACTTAATCATTGGTGAAGTATGAAGCTGAGTGAATTGGACACAACAAACACATTCTTGTAGTACAGTACATCAATGTTTTTTTTTTTTGCGGTTGAACACAGTACTTCAATGTTAGACCAATAAAAAAGGAAAACTAGGTCGTGCATCATGGAACTTTCTGCAACAGCCTTCTTTGTTGTTCTGAACTTACTTTGTAAACTGACGCTAGTAAATAGTTACAGGAGTGCGAAGACACTAATTAAATAAGTACTATTAACTGCTAGCACTTCCATACAGACGTCTGATGCATAGCATTGGTCATACCGGTCGCCAGCGCGCGGCCTGCACCTTTGATCTCATGGCCGAGGTGAGCAATCAAAATCCCTCCCCGGATATGTTTTTCCCAAACTGCCACATTCTCACGCCCACGCCCATGGTAATCTCTTGTCATTATCCTAAATTAATTAACCCAACCGAACCGTACTGTATCCCTCCCAATCTCCTGGCCGGTTCCTGCTCAGAGTTGTGCTCGCCATTCAATTGGTATGTACATAATACAAATATGCTTCCCAACTGGTGACAATTCTAGTTTTTGTTCCATTTTCAATTTCCCATGCTTCCAAAGTAAGATTACTTATGTACCCAGGGTCATTTATATATATGAGCTTCTACAGTGTAATACTATTGCATCGTTGGCCTAGATAATTGCTCCCATGCATGGATCAACAACAACCAGTTAAATTTGTATGTCAACCAGTTTAGGCTGCAAGGTTAAATTTCTATGTTAGTATTTTATTATGTGCTTCCAACCAAGATGAGTAAGTTTTCATATTTTCATGCTTCGTACAATTTGTCATATTGTTTTGAACACATAAGGTTCTTACTTAAATTGTGTTGCTTCCGTGCAACTATTTTTAGCAGATATGTTCATGTCTCCATTTGTTCCCTCAGTTCTCATATCTTCATATTTCCTACCATAGCATTTCTTATGTCCTTAGTGAATCCATGACAAGTAAGCCAAAGCAGAGAGTATGCTCAATGGTATGCACCTCACCTCCCATCCCACCATCCCATGCATCGCCCATGTCCACTACAAGTACCCCCATACTCGATCCACTACTCACTTGAACATTTTATATAAGGGTTTTATCATTTATGCCACAAGTTGAGTCCCACTACTCAGCTTTACCACTAGGAGTTTGAACTGCTAAAAAATGTCATCGCTCCATGAGGCGCATGCTCAATAATGCCACCAAAAACCTTTATCATCAGTTCAAAAGCACGTTTACCATATTATATAACAAAAATACACAGGGACCGACATGTACGCTCTCCAACAACATTCTTATTTTTTTCTAAAAATATTAGTTTGCGTACTCCTGACTAGTGGGCCCATGCTTATCCTTGTGAGATAGAGAAAGCTGACTTGTGGGTCTAGAGGTATTTTGTTCATATAACATGGTTGACGGGTTTGACCTGACATTAACGGTGTCTAATGGCATTTCTAGCAAACATCTAATGGAATGATGGCACTTTTGAGGTGTCAATTTACATTTTCAAGCAAGCATCACATAGAAATGATGACAATTTTTAGCAGTTGTAACTGCTAATGGCAGTAGTGGGACACAAGTAATGGCATAAATGATTGAAACCTAAATTCATATAGTAATGGCATAAATGATTGAAACCTAAATTCATATAGTAATGGCATAAATGATTGAAACCTAAATTCATATAGGATGAACAAGTAATGGCATTTTTAGCAAACATCTAATGAAACACAAGTAATATCATATAGGATGAACATTTTTTTTAAATGTTAACCATATTCTAAGGAAAACCGAATAAAAAGAAAGAACACTCTGTAAGTTATTGTGGAGTTTTTGAAGAAAAAAATGGAAATGAAAAAAGAAAGTGAAACCGAAACACTGAAAGAAAAGAAAAAAAAGAAAAAGAAACAATGGGCTGGCCTGCCGAGAGGAGCCTTCAACGAAGGGGTCGTCTATTTGCCGTATATGGTGGTAAATAGGATCCTCCTTCAAACAAGTCACCACCCTCTTGCCACTGTCATGGGAGAAAGCAGGGCTGTCTCTATGTTTTGGAAGGCCGGGGAAGCCCATCAACTAGGCTCTTTATATATAAATACTTTTTCTAACTTCACTTTCAAACAATTAAGAATTAATTAAAGCATTTTTTAGTTTCAGATGGCTTATAATAGTTGTTAAAGAATGTCACATGATGACATAAAAACTAAAATGATAGCTAAATATAACTAGTACAATTACCCGGAAAAACAAAATCCAATTTTTTTACCAAGCGAATCCATACAGAACACTACATTCGGTTCGCTGACAGGAAGTAAATACCCCTTTTGGTACTTTAAGAATATACCATGTTTTAAGATCATAGATTGAGAAATTTTCAGTACCTATTGAAGGCTGCAAAATTTCCTCCCCCATACTGTCTGCACATACATCAACTTCAGCATTTAAAATTTTCTACATATTGTTTTGGAATACACAAAGCTTGTGTATCTTCCCACTAGTAGAAAAGGGGGCAATGGTCCAGGCAGGGCCAGCCCATTAGTCCCGGTTCAGTCCAGAACCGGGACCAATGAGAGCATTTGACCCGGTTCATGAGCCCCGGGGGCCGGCCGGGCCACGTGGGCCATTGATCCCGGTTCGTCTGGACCTTTTGGTCGCGGTTGGTGGGACGAACCGGGACTAAAGGGCCTCGCTCCTGGCCCACCACCATTGGTCCCGGTTGATGGCATGAACCGGGACCAAAGGCCGCCCTTTAGTCCCGGTTCGTGCCACGAACCGGGACTAAAGGGTTGGTCCTCGTTGCGGTCAGAGTTTAGTCCCACCTCACCAACCGAAGGGCGCTCACACCAGTTTATAAGCCCCTCCCTCTCTGCCTTGTTGAGCTCCTCTCAAAATGAAAATAGATGCCCTTATACAAGGAATTTGACCTAAATTCATACTGAATTTCTCTGAAGTTAGTAGAAATTTATTATGAATTTAGGTTGAATTTTCTCTATAAGCGCATCTATGCTCATTTTTTAGTAAAGTTAATCACAACTATTTTTTCTTCTATTTATTTCTGAGTTGTAATAAGTCATTAAAAATAAGCAACTATGCTTATTTTTTTAGTAAGGTTAATCACAACTATTTTTCTTCTATTTATTTTTGAGTAGTTTTTTGTATAGTTTTTCTCTTTTCTGCTATATTTATTTTTTCTATTTATTTCTGAGTTGTAATAAGTCATTAAAAATAAGCATCTATGCTCATTTTTTTAGTAAAGTTAATCACAACTATTTTTTCTTCTATTTATTTCTGAGTAGTTTTTTATATAGTTTTTTTCTTTTCTGCTATATTTATTTTTTTCTATTTATTTTTGA
>NC_041389.1:15719337-15720075 GCF_002162155.2 Triticum dicoccoides | reverse complement strand
TGCTTATTTTTTAGTAAAGTTAATCACAACAATTTTTTCTTCTATTTATTTCTGAATTGTAATAAGTCATTAAAAATAAGCATATATGCTCATTTTTTTAGTAAAGTTAATCACAACTATTTTTTCTTCTATTTATTTCTGAGTAGTTTTTTATATAGTTTTTTTCTTTTCTGCTATATTTATTTTTTTCTATTTATTTTTGAGTTGTAATAAGTCATTAAAAATAAGCATCTATGCTCATTTTTTAGTAAAGTTAATCACAAATATTTTTTCTTCTATTTATTTCTGAGTTGTAATAAGTCATTAAAAATAAGCCTCTATGCTCATTTTTTTAGTAAAGTTAATCACAACTATTTTTAGTAAAGTTAATCCTCAAGGCTTGAAGCTAAGCAACGTGCAGGTGAGCATTGAGCCTCTTCTTCATCGTCTCTGCAACTAGGGCTTATAAACCGCTACAAGTGCCTCTCGCTTGGCGAGGTGGGACTAATTAAAAATAGCTGCAGAAAGAATCAACTAAAAAACAGCTGCAGAAAATAAATAAGTAATTAGACGGGTGCATTGGCACAGGTTGGTGGCACCAACCGGTACCAATCCCCCTCTTTGGTCCCGGTTGGTGGCACCAACCGGGACAAATGCCCCTCTTTTGTCCCGGTTGGAGCCGCCAACCAGGACCAAAGGTCTTCGTTTCCCGCCCTTTGGGCTGCTGAAAAGAGGCCTTTGGTCCCGGTTGGTGGCTCC
>NC_041389.1:15713464-15719327 GCF_002162155.2 Triticum dicoccoides | reverse complement strand
TCATTAAAAATAAGCATCTATGCTCTTTTTTAGTAAATTTAATCACAACTATTTTCTCTTCTATTTATTTCTGAGTAGTTTTTTATATAGTTTTTTTTTCTGCTATTTTTTTTATTTCTGAGTTGTAATAAGTCATTAAAAATAAGCATCTATGCTCATTTTTTTAGTAAAGTTAATCACAACTATTTTTCTTCTATTTTTTTCTGAGTTGTAATAAGTCATTAAAAATAAAAAAGAGGCGCAATGCTCGTTAATTAGCTTCAAGCCTTTAGGAATAGTGTAAACTGCACTGCACATAGCTCCGTGCAGTCTACCCTATTCCTCAAGGCTTGAAGCTAAGCAACGTGCAGGTGAGCATTGAGCCTCTTCTTCATTGTCTCTGCACTCAGGGCTTATAAACCGCTGCGAGTGCCTCTCGCTTGGCGAGGTGAGACTAAAAAATAGCTGCAGAAACAATCAACTAAAAAACAGCTGCAGAAAATAAATAAGTAATTAGACGGGTCCATTGATACCGGTTGATGGCAACAACCAGGATCAATCCCCCTCTTTAGTCCCGATTGGTGGTACCAACTGGGACCAATGCCCCTCTTTTGTCCCGGTTTGGGGCACCAACCGGGACCAAAGGTCTTTGTTTCCCGCCCTTTGGCCTGCTAAAAAGAGGCATTTGGTCCCGGTTTGCGCCACGAACCGGCACCAAAGCCTTTGCTATATACGTAGCACTTAGGAAAATTTCACAACCGCGCATCCCCACTTCGATCTCCTCTCCCCCGACGGCGGCGAATCCATCCTCGACGCCGACAGGCTGCCCGAGACAGCCCTCGCCCCACGCCGCCCCGACGCCGCTGTCCCCTGCCGCCCCGACGCCGTCGTCCCAGGCCGCCCCGGCCCGCGTCGTCGCCGCCCCACCCCGCACCGACGCCGCCGTCCCCTACCGCCCCGGCCCGCGCCGCCCCGACGCCGTCGCCGCCCCAACCCGCCTCGCGATCGCCGTCGCCGTCGCCGTCACCGTGAGCAACTTTTTATGATTTTTGTTGGATTTCGTTAGATTTTTTTGTTAGATGTGTAGTTCATAGATTTTTCTGTTAGATTTTTTTCATAATGTGTAATTAATTTGTTTGTATTGTGTTAGATTTTTTTATGATAGATTTGTTTGGTGATATTATTGTTGAATATGCATGTTTGTATGTTCATATATATGCAAAGATCGAATATGTCAAAATTTTAATGATTTTTTTCTGTTCATAAAATTTTTATGATTTTTTTCTATTGTAATTTTGTTCATAGAATTTTAATGATTTTTTTGTTCATAGTATTTAGAAAAAGGAAAAAAAAATAAGAAGAGAAAGTGTTTAATATAATTAGTTAGAAAAATACTAGTTTATTTTTAGTAAGTAGTACTTTATTTTATTTATAGTAAGTGCTTCATATATAGTTGAACTAGCTAGTTGATTTAATAAACTACTTTATTTTACTATATATAGAAGTAGTTTTTTTTAGTAAGTACTACTTTATTTATTTATAGTAAGTGCTTAGTAGTTGAACTAGTTAGTTGATTTAATTAATAAAACTGCTTTATTTAACTATATATAGAAGTAGTTCCCGCATCGACGTCGGCGATGCCTATCCCGCATCCTCATCGTCGTCGACTCGGCGGTGGAGGCCTGCTTGATTAGGGCCATGTTCGAGACTGGGCTCCGCCGGGCTGGTATTGGGAGGTGCTACCTTCCGGGGGACGTAGGTTGGTGAGGAGGCAGCCCGTTGTTGACCTGATCCTTTTTTGGTGGCGGTCGCGTGGGCCAGTGACGGTGCCGAGTCTTCCGGACACCGCGGAGGTGGTACATCACCGTGTCAGCGAGGAGGACGAGCACGTCCGTCGCTACATGGTTGCATTGAAGGGCAGGTTCGACAATACCTGGCAGGTTCTTCAGGGATCTCACTGGAGCTATGATCCTGTGATGGTTCCTTATCTTTGGGTGTCCACCACCCGCGACGATACCCGTCGGGCGCTAAGTGATAATATTCGACGATGTACGAACACCAAAAGATGATGTACTTTTGCTTATAATTATTGAATGCATGCTAATTTCAATACTACTTTATTTTATGAGTTGGTTTTGCTTATTTTATGATTTGGTTTTGCTTATTGAATACTCATATTGGAAAAGTTCTCCTTCATTCCCTTGTGCTAGACAATTTGGTGTAATAATGCACTCGGGAATGAAAGGAGGAGCTATGTACATCACCGATAGTCAACCCGTGATTAATAATAATGATCTAGTTTAATATTTGAATTATGAACATAGGCCGGAAATGTCGTACTCGGACGACGAAAACCGCCCGGGGGAGTGCGACTGGTGCCACGACGACCGAGGTATGTGCGACAGGTTCATTGAGCTGGACGAAGATCGGCGCTTCACCATTAAGCTCGTGGAGACCTTCGATGTTCATACGGTACGCAACGACGACAATAGTTTTTTTCATAATTAAGCATGACTTCAACTATTTTAACGTGTATTTTTTATTTTTTCCAATTCGACTAGCTTATCACATGCTATGCAAGACGCTATGTCTTGGAGAGGATGGGTTTTGAAGGCCATGAAAGTATGGAAACAAAAAAATTATCCTAAGTACCCATCATGGTGTGGATTTTCAAGTGAAGTTGTACAATGCTGAGAGTGTAACCCATTTCGATTGCAAAATTTGGGAAGCACTTTGCAAGATGTATGGTTTTGATGAGGGTATGCTTGTCACCATGGATCTTGGTGATCCTACAATCGAGCAAGAGAGACCTTTGATTTGGGTCCTTGTGGATACACCTCCAATTCTTCCCCCATGTGAGCTTAACATAGTTATTAAGTAATTTATATTGTTTATTTCAAAATAGTTGACTTCTTATTTCCATTGACAGCTTATTTTCATTCTTCAAAGAATGTGCGGAAGATGGTAGGGAAAACCCACTACACCGATGGCTCTGAATTAATTTATAGGGAGAAAAATCATCTGATCGCATTTTGTACTGATCTTGAGAATTACAATGTCTACAATCGAACTCCTCAACATTATGGTCAATACGTGCCACTAGTGCACGTGTTGAACTATGGTAACTACCATGGAGATACCCTGGTAAGAGTTTTTACTATTACGACATCCGTGCATCTTTTTGAACACTTCTAAAACTAGTACATCATTGCTAACTACGAAGTTATTACTATGTTTTTCAACATATAATCCCGAATGATTGTGTGCCTCATCTGATGTATACGCACGGTACCCTTCATGTTTTGAACATACAACCAGGTCTTCCTACGAATCTGAACTGTCCATACCGGGTTTGTAAAAGAAGTGGAGACATGACAATCAAAGAATGGAAAAATGTATGGACAGTCATAAGGAGCTTCCTGGAAGCAAAAGGCAGCGGAGCGCAAGAATTGGAGACAGGATGATCTCCATTTTTCATAATGGAGAGTCAGCGTCTATATTATTTTATGCTATTTTACCTTAAGGATGTTTAGGTCCTACCTGATACTGATGATCACGTGCTAAGAACAATTATGTAGGGTTGGGTTCGATGACTGTGAGGATGATGATCGTATGACTTATTATTAATAACGAGTAGAAGTTGTATGATGATGCATGATTAGTAGGACTTGTTATTATATATGATGATGTATGATGCGAGCATGCATGAGTTATTATATCAGCGGGTGAAATGAACATAGTAGCAGCGATGGTAAACCAAGGACGAAGATATAAGAGAGGACACTCCTCTCTATTAGCTAGTTAATAATGACCTAAAAATAACCCCCAAAACCCCTAAAGCAGCCACTTTAAAAAAAACATCGACTTTTGGTCCCGGTCGGTGCCACCAACCGGGACCAAAGGCCTCCCTGCCTGGGCTCGGCGCACCGGCCACGTGGAGGCAAATCTGTCCCGGTTCGTGTTTGAACCGGGACTAAAAGGGGAGGTATTAGTAACGACCCGTTAATCCCAGTTCATGAACCGGGAATAAAGGCCCTTACGAACCGGGACAAATTCCCCCTTTTCTACTAGTGTCCCCTTGTCAGAAGGAATTAGGATGAGTAGAAACTGGGGTACAACACTTGGCACTAATGCAAGTACGTGTGAACATGGTGCTCGAAATAGAGCAACAAGGGATGCTCGGCCAGAAAATCGGAAACAACACAGCTAAACCAACCAAGCCTCGATTAAGAGAAGCTGACCCAACCAACATGACGTCCAACATCGCCCTTTCATGAAGGAGCGCGGTGACGCCATCGCCAAACGATCCGGAGAACCAGACATGAATTTATATACTTAGAAATAGTATGGATGTTTTGGAATGAATCATATGAACAAGTTCACTAGATTTCAACTTGTCTTCACATCATATGGTACTGACTGAGAAAGACCGGGGAAGATGTCATGATTTAGGTGTAGAATACAAAGTGTGAAGAAGTCATGGAATGCCCACACGGTGCCCATTCTCATACGCTCGCTTTTGGATAGTGTCATTCCATCGTCACTATGTTCTCACCGTGTGCCCACAGCAACCTCTTATTCTAATACCGTGATTCAGACCGTCGTTATTATATTCTTCGTTTGCCTTGGACGCATGTCTTTACCGAATGTTTGAACATACTGGTAAATGCTGGTCTTGGAGTAAATCGTCCACACAAATTGCATAGATTTGGTCATTGAGAGAGACAGTAGAAGAAGTCGTGATTTAGGTGTGCAATACAAAGTGTGAACATGTCTTGGAATGCCGACGCCGTGTCCAGTTCTACGACGGTATTTTAGGGTCATAGAATTTCCACTGATGTGCTCTCAATGTATGCCTGTAGTAAACTCGCCTTCCAAAAACATTATTGAGACCATCATTGTTGTCCTAGATGAACAGCGTAGTATAACTGTTGTTTGCGGACACATAGTAATATAATTTAGAGCTTATTTACGTATAATTTCGAGCTTATTTACATCTTGTTCATTCAACCATCGTTACTACTAGCATGGTACTCCTCTCCTTTAGGAATTTTTTTGAAGAATAGGAAAACCCCTGCATGTCCATTGTGTAGGACAGAGATCCACCGATCTCCAATCTTGAACTCATAGTCTCGTCGTGGTAGTCATCCATCACGTGAGGCACAACACACCTAGGGAGCTTCTGTTCTTGAACATGATAGTAATATAGTAAGCAATATATAGTAACACATATATACTATGAGTTGAAAGAAGATTGTGTAAATGAAAGTGATCAAAATCATGCCATGCATTTTCTAGAGATGCTGTTTTTGTTCAATGTGTGCACTAGTGGCAGGTATGGTGCATCATTTGGACCAGCTCCGTAAGTTCTTTTAAGCATCTCAATATGGAGGAAAAACTTGTCTTCGACAAAAGGTCTTGCATGGCACAGGATACACTAGTCAAAATGTAAGAAACAGAAATTACACTTTGAAGCACAGGAACCATATATAATACATGCCTAAGAACGAAATATATGTGCTGAAAAATATTTAAACTGATTATTACCATATAATATTTATAGTCACTTTGAAGCGTGAGGGAGAAGCCAATATTGTTGTCAAGGTGAGGATCGTCACACATTCCCCTAGTGCCACAATAGTAGGGGCACTATTCATTTTGTGCTGCGTTCATATAATTAAAATCAGCATAAAAAATCGGCATGAGCCTTGCTAAAAAAGGACATATATATTGAATACCAAAAATTTGACGAAATTGAACTAAGTCTATGTTTCGCCAGAACATTGGCAACTCTATAGACATTCCCTGCAAAAATGAAACATAGCGCGAGACTCTTCCCGAGGGCAACAATGCAATGTTGCATTAACTAAAACAAGCACACACC
>NC_041389.1:15695259-15713109 GCF_002162155.2 Triticum dicoccoides | reverse complement strand
GACACAATGAGTTGTGGAGCGGAACGGCAGGGCGGTGGGGGGGAGGGGCAGCGTTGGCACGACGGAGGGCAAGGCGGGTGGGGGCGGCAGGTGGCACAGTGGCGGACAAGGCGGGGTGGGTGGAATAGCAGCCATTGGCAAGGCGGGGCGACGACGGAGAGCATGGCGGGATGGGGGAACAGCGGCGGGTGGCAGGCGTGGCGACGGTGGAGGGCAGGGCTGGGGCAAGTGAGGCGGCGCGAGATGGGGGAGAAAGTTAAAACGAGTCCATTTTCACTCTCAGGGGGTAATTAAGCCTAGGTGTTCATTGTTAGTGCTGGCGCAAGTGACGTGGCCAACACCAGCAGTACGGTTTTAAATAGGGTCGGCCACATATTCGTGGATGGCGTTTGAGCAACGGCATGCATAATACAGATATTTACAACGACACAAATTCTTCTCGTGGTTCAGAGTACATAAATATGGTGCGGTTAATTTAGGGTGCGTACATGGTACACATAGAAAATAAGTACACAAACAAATCATGCAGTACAACGCTGTCTGACAACCCTCTCAATGACGGTTTCGGTCTTCTTAATCTTGCTTGAGTACTTCCGGCCGGCGCTATGACTCTTCCTCGGGAAGGGACGTCCAGTCGCAGGCAAGGTAGTTATGCTCCTTCTTGTGGTGTAGTCTTGCTCTTCATACATCTCCTCTTCTATTGGGTCCGTGCCAAATTGATCATAGTCATCCTGATTGGCGACTCCATCCATCCCGACGATGCTCCTTTTGCCTCTCCAGACGACAACACGACTCGGGTTTTAAGGGTCAGTTAAATAGAAGCGTTGTGCCACGTCCTTAGATAATACCCAAGGCTCATGTTTGGCAGTGATTCCTTTCACTCTTTTTGCACCAGCAGGTTGAGCTTCAGGCATAGACATGGTAATGAAACCACGTTCTTCATGCTGGACGTTCTTCACCCATCTGACCCTGAACAATGGCACCGTGTAATCTTCGTCGTACTCAAGTTCCCATATCTCTTCGATCCTGATGTAGTATCTATTACTCTCATTCTTGGTCAACTACAGCATCGTCACACTTGAGTTTTAGTAACCACAGTTTTTGTCCTTCGCCTAAGTATAGGATGTGTATCCATTTATACCATATGATTGGTATGTGGCAACAGTGCAAGCGGGGCCTACTGCTAATGCATAGATGAGATTTTCATTGGCTATACCGGTCGATAGTGGTTTGTCCCGAATTTGCTCTTTGAACCAGGAAGCAAATTTGGAGCTGTGCTCTCTAATGATTCGGGCCTCAGTCCTCTGCCTCCCTGCTATTCCGTGTTCTTTCCTTAAGGTCTCCTTGTGAGTTTGCGGCCAAAGACTGATTATGTCTACGTGTGGTAGCACTACTGTGTGCGCTCTTTCAAAGTGTCTTGGTGGTTTTTTCTATCCACATTTAAATCATGCTTCAGGTGTGAATGACCCACTTCTTCGAGCCTATCAGCATGTCTCTTCAATGGAAAACCAAGAGATTGGTCATCATTTATGACATTCTTGCAGAATGATATACATTCCTTGATTAGATAGGCCTGGAAGATGCTTCCATCCGGACGGTCTTTGTTACGAACGTATCCCTTCACAATTCCATTCATCCGTTCAAACGGGAACATGTTATGCAAGAATGTCAGTCCAAGGTCTTTCACGTACGCAACAATATGACTAGTAGATGGACCATGGCATCAAAGAATGACAGTGAGAAATATATCTCAAATTCACATAGTATTGAAATGATCTCCTCTTGTATTCGTGTCAGATGCCGCACACTGATTGACTTTCGAGACATAGCGTCGAAAAAGTTGCAGAAGTCAATATGTGTGTTGCGGACGTGATCGTCCCTTATGCCTCTGAGAGCTACCGGAAGTAATTGTGTCATCATCACATGACAGTCATGCGATCTCATGTTGCTAAACCTTTGTTTTTTCGAGTCAAGATACCTGTGTATGAGTCCCGAGTAGCCGGAAGGAACTTTCATGTTCTCGACGCATTTGAAAACTTGAGAAAGCTTATCCTCGTCGAGAGTGAAGCAAGTTGGGGGGCAATAATCATCTTTGGTTTTGGACATAGTTTTTCCCTGGGCTGACTCATTGGCATTGGCTTTTCTTTTCCCTTCACCTTGTCCTAGGTTGTAATGGACGATGAGGGTTGAAGCTCTTCCCTAATACCGATATCTTTCAAGTCTTGTCTAGCCCTCGGACCATCTTTACTCTTTTCTGGCATGTCAAATAGTGTGCCAAGAAAACACTTGGACACATTTTTTGTGTTATGCATCATATCAAGAGAATGAGGCGTACCGAGTAGTTCCCAATAATGCAAGCCCCAGAAAACATATTTCCTTATCCATACTTCTAGCAGCATTTTCTCAGAGGACTTCTTTCTTTTCTTTCTAGTCTTGGGACAATCTTCCCAATTCGTTAACATTTGCATGATTTCTGCTCCAGGCCTCTTACGTGTTGGCCCTCGGGTCTCATCAGTGTTGTCGAACAGATCTCCACGAGTTCTCCACTCGTCATCTTTGTGAAGCCACCTTCTATGGCCCATGAACACTGTTTTGCTACTGCCCTTTTTTGATAGCTGCCAAAAAGATGTGTCATCCATACATTTAACACAACCGCAGTGTCCATGGCACGCCTCTCCAAAAATATATTTGTAGTCCAGATAGTCATGAATGGTCGTGAGCAATGCTGCCCTCATGTGAAAATAATTTCCTGTGCTAGCATCCCAGGTTTTGACCCCTTTGGTCTTCCATAGTATTTCTAACTCCTCCTTCAATAGCTCAAGATATGTGTTGATATCATTGCCAGGTTGGTTGAATTAGCATAACCATGTGTATGTACTTTTGTTTCATGTAGAGCCGGGGTGGGAGGTTATACATCCATACAAATATGGGCCATGTACTATGTGGTCTACTCTGGTTGCCAAATGGATTTAGTCCATCACTACTAACACCCAACCTAGGGTTTCTTGCTTCTGTTGCGAATTCTGGTTCTAAATTCTCTAGTGCTCTCCACTGACAACCATCTGCGATATGTCTCATAATCCAACACTTTTGGATTTTCTTGTCTTGCGCAAAGTCATGTTCTTTGCTTCCTTCGGGCCAGCGAAATAATGTTGCAAGCAAGGAATCAACGGAAGGTACCATACAACCTTTCGAGGTTCCTTCTTTCCAGGCTTGTATCGGGGTTCATTGCAAGTTGGACACTCAGTTTTGTTCTCATGATCATTCCTATATAAGATGCAATCATTTATGCATGTGTGATATCTTACAAGCGGCAAATCAAGGGGACACGTGATCTTCTTCGCCTCATCTACACTACAAGGCAACAAATTCCCCTTCAAAAAAATGTTGTGTAAATATTCCAATGTAGCATCCAGACTTGCATCTTTATTCTTGAATCTTGCCTTGATGTCCAGAAGTTTGAACGTGACGTGCGGGCGGGTGTGATCGGGATTGCAACCTTCATACAGTGGAGTTTTCGCGTCTATTTCCAGTTGCGCCAACTTTAGAGCCTCTTTAGTAGCAGCTCTCTCGGTTGTCTTCTTCTTTCCAAGCAGATCTTTGACATGAGGATCTTGTAGCATTGTAGCCAATGACATATCCTGTGTGACAGTCTTATGATCCTCTTCATGTTCGGGTGGCATTTCATCATTTCCTCCTCCATGCGCATGTTCATTGTTTGCTCCTTCTGGCGGCTCTTCTTCATCGCCAAAGTTTTCCGCATCATTGTTTCCTCCTTCATCATCGCTAACATCCTCCTCACTATGCTTTGTCCACCGTGTATAACCTTCGACGAAACCACAACAAAGTAAGTGCGCCAGCACGCTGCCTTTGAACGGGTTGTTCAAAACTCCATTTTCGCATGTCGAACATGGACATAATATCTGCACTTCACCCTTTTGTATCATATTTGCCACCGCAAAATTGAGAAAGCCCTTCACACTTTGATCCATATTGAATCTTTCGATAGGCGGCGATCAACTAGCGCTGCAATGGTAAAAGTACTAAAATAATTAGATATATTAGCAATAACAGCATAAAACATATCAGCATGAGATTTGCTAAAAAAAGGGACATATGAGTGCCAGAAAGATTGACGAAACGAAAATGAATCAACGTTTAGCCAAAACATTGGCAACTCTAGTGTGTGTGTGTGTGTGTGTGGTTGAGTGGGTGGAGAAGAGAAGTGGCTTTTTTAATTGGCGAGTGAGTGTGTGAACTAGCATAGATCTTGCTAACTAGCTACCTACTTAAGAAATCAAGAGAAAGAATTTGGTCTTTTTTCTCAAGAAGAGAAGAGAAGAGAGAGAGAGAGAGAGGAGGAGGAGGAGGAGGAGGAGGAAAATATCTAATGGATGCTAGTGGTGAAACGTGAATAGTGATGCGACGTAATTACTGGCGTTGACATATTGGAGAACGTCATTAGAATCCTTTGTATCCCTGGCTTTCCGGAAATGTCCACACCGGTGTTATGTTGGCTAAAAAATTGATGGGCCCGCAAAATGTACTACTGGCGTAACTTACCCAGCGACGCCATAGATATTCCGATTAGTACCGGCGTAGGGAACTTTTGCTACACCAGCTCAAACTTTTGATATGGAAGAATGTTGGGACCTACGTACAGGTTGCGTTCCCTATTACTCCTATGCTAGCAATAACAGCATATCTATGGGGTACGAAATAGCCTGCTATTATCTAAAAAAATAGTGCCGGCGTTCGTTCAAAATGACGCGCCACCAACGAAAGTTGTGACTAGCACTTCTTCCAATAGTGTCGGGTCTGTTGTGTTGTGTGCGGAGACATAGTAAGTTTAAGTTACCATGTTAGGTTAGCTTATTTCAAGGAACCCCTTATCTTAGCCATCCATTTCTGCATCGCAATTCATGCAGGCACATTTGTCGTTTTTGCTTCTCTGAAAAGAAACAACATATAAACTTCAAGCTTCGTAGGACAACAAATATTCGAACTACAATGTGAAGAAAAACTTTCGATTTTTTCATATATTTTAAATAATTAAAATAACGACTTCAAGGCATCGGCATGCTAAGACACCATTAATCGTTGTGCCTGATGTAGAGTGCACAATAGCATGCCGATGCCTTGAAGTCCTAGTTAGGAAGGAGCAGCTAAGGTAATGATACATAGTTCGGCAGCTATATCAGGAACTCATATGAGCTCAGTTATAGAGCTGATAAAGAAGCTCCCATTTGGAGAGGCTACTGCAATGTTTCTCACATATCCAGAGTCCCTTGGTTCTGCTTTGCTGTGAGCAGAATGTCACATCAGCACATCAAGTCGAGACAGCAGTCCTTAATGTTGTTGAAGACCTCCTGAAGTCTTCCATGCATGTCTAGGAGTAATCACCCAATTAATTTTCAAGGAGGCAAATAGTAAGGCTGGTCATAGTGGGGAGTAACTTAGACTAGTAACATACATATGTTACTAGTCTATGTTACTACCTTCATAGTGGGTAGTGTCATAGGTGTGGTAACATAGTTGCCTTCATTTATTACTTTGTAGACTCATTATGCATTGGAAACCGCTATGTGATGGTAACATATTATGTTACTCTATTTGCCTCTCTCCTCATTAACTACTTGCCACATCATCATTTTTGCTTATGTGGCATCTATGTTACTACCTATGTTACTCCCACTATGACCAGCCTAAGAGATCATGCAATGTTTGACTATGAGCTGAACATGAACAATCCCATAGGAGGAAGTTGCTCATCTATCATCATAGAATAAATAAGGTGGTTGAATCGGGCACAGAATAAACTCATTCACTGCGGTCCAACCATTTCAACAATATTTTCAGTTGCATTTCACTACTTCAGTAAATTAAAAAACAGTGAGTGTTAGCGCGCGTGCATACATACACACACAAAATTAAAAACCACTTGCTATGACTTCTTATACCTTTCACTAACAAGCTGGATTTTACACAAAGTTTCATTTGGATCATCCCTTAGTCGATCAGTTACAGTTTCACCGAAGCAAAAGTTCAGTGCCATGATTTTAAAGCATCTTCTTCTGAATCGATTCGAGATGGTTAAGCTGGATGGTGGCAAGCTATCTGTGGCAGAATACTGCATCGGCCGAGTATACACAAGGTGAAATTAGCTTAGCTACTAGGGCTGCAAGCCGGCAAAATATGAGGCCTCTACAGAACTCTAAAATGGGACCTACACCGTAAAAAATAGAACTATATAATAATATATAGCACATAACATCCCACATGGTAATCGGTATGAGTCTCTGCCTGGTTTTCGAGGGCACATGAAATATTTTGACGCTAATCATGTCACAAAATAAATTGACCTAGGGTTTTCTAAAGGGTAAGACCGGACCTGACAGACACAAAGCATAGTTTTTTAATTGTTAGACAATAACAATCGCATCTGGAGATTTACATAGTGTGAGTGGCGCACTATTTTTCCTAGCAAATAGCCACATACCACCAATAAGGAGAAGAAGAGGAAGAAGAGGAGGAGGAAGAAGAAAATATGCGAGTTTTTTTAAAAAAAAATTGGGATCAGATTTGGAAGAGCAGAAGGTATTATTTGAGTGGGCTGATGAGTAATTTTTATTAAATTGTATCAAAGTGGTTGTAATTTAGCAGTTGGAGAAAAACAAAAAATTGACGTCCTTCTTAGCAACATGGATCGGATAAAGAGGATAAGAGAGGTCATTGTTTTGAGGAGTACATTTTATAACCTCTTGAGTGTTTATAACCTCTTATACACACGTTTCACATTTTTTTAAATATATAATTAACACGTTTTATCACCTATATTTTAATGTCCACTTTTTGCAAACACATTTTACAATTTTTTAGTACACCAGCAACCTTTTTTATATACACTTTGAGCATTTTTAAAAGATATACATTTTTTATGTCTACTTTAGTCCATACATATTGTAAAAACAATAGTACATTTGGAACTTTATATAAAGGTTTCAAATTTTATAAATACATGTTAATAACTTTTCATATATAAATTTTATGCCTACTTATTCCATACACATTATTCATTTTTAATATGTGAGGAACATTTTTTGATATATGTTTACGGTTTTGTAAATGTATAATTGATTTTTATTCAAATGTATTTTCATTTCTACTTTTCTTCATACACATTGTACATTTTTTTATACATATTGAATTTTTAATTAAAAATACATTTTTTATACATGAGGAACATTTTTTCATACATATTGAAAAATTTCCATACACTTTAGTGATCCAAATGCTCTTATATTTCTTCACAGAGGGGTACATGTTTAACATTTTTCAATTGTGCAATCAACAAGTTTCAATTATGTGTGTAAAATGATGTTTCATAGATATGCTTAGAGTGTTTCGAACTATAAGCAGACGTTACACACTAAATTTGTTATTTTCATTTCCAAGCTGGACTTGGGGAGCTTCTTGAACCGTCCTTGCGGCTTAGGGAATATTCTAGTTGGTTCTCTTCGGTTTTTTGGTTTTTTTTCTTTATTTATTTAACTTTTATATGCTTTCCTTTGTCGTCATTTTATTTCGTTTTTCCTGATTTGTGAACATTTTTTGAATTTGCAAAGAGTTTTAAAATTCACAGATATTCTAAAATTTCACAAAAAAAAATTAAATTCATTAACATTTTCAAATTCAAACATTGTTTGCATTTGCAAACATTTATTCTTTGTGTTTTTTACCCATTCTTCTAGTTTTTTACCAGCGTTATGTTTTCTTTTCTATCCTTATTTATTATTTTTTCAGAAAATATTCAACATGCTATTTGAAAAATGTTCATTGTGTATTAGGAAAAAGTTCACTATATAAGAAAAAATTCACTTTCTTTTTATAAAAAGTTCACTGTATATTAAAAAAAGTTCGGTGTGTATTTAAAAAATGTTTAAAAATGGTGACTATATATTATAAAATGTTTGGTGTGTATTTGAAAAATGTTCACCGTATATAAAAATGTCACCATTGATTTGAAAAATATTCACCATATATTAAAAAATTGTTTGTAATACAGAAAATCATATTAAAAATGTAATTTTAACAAAGCGGTAACCGAAAAGTAAACAAGAAGAAAAACGTTCAGGGACGACCATACATATTGTGATTCGCTATTTTCTTGCATGGAGCCGAGTTGTGCTCCCGGGGGGCATGGCGCTGGTGTATTGCCGAACCCAGGCCCTAGAGCTGGCCGATGAGCTCAACTTTAGTGTGTCTGTGCATGGATGGGTAGTTCTTCCCAGTAAACAATGATAGAGAGACATCTCGGTACACCCAACATTATGTATGCATGAGCAACGCAAAGTCCCTTCTATCCGATCTCATTGAAAACATCCTGAGGCCTTCCATGTCTACAAGTAATAGAGCATTAAGATGCAAATGGTAAGATAGCACGTAATGACCAACAATGCTAGAGGAGGAACTTGGTATAAATATATGGGAAAGAAAGCTGGTCCTCAGCTACCATCACGGAATAAATAGGGAACACGAGAATCTCGTTCAAGTAGAATTGCAACCATTCATTTCTTCAGTACTTCCACACAAGCTATATTAATGCAACTAGTGTGGCGTATTGTATGTTTCCAGAACAAGCTGGGTCTTCCAAAAAATCTTGATTTGGTATCACTTAGTGGGTTAGTCATGCGGCATACAAAATTTTGGTACTTAGTGTACATATGTCCGTACTTTTGATTGGAATCACCAAATCATTGGCACCGAATCCATCTATGATGGCCATCTTCTCAGCGCTGAGAATCGACTGATAATAATAACCTCCCGATGCTAAGGATGAGTTAGAAGCGAAGCCACTTCTTCTGCCATCCTAAGCTTCTCTAGGAAAGCTCTCATATATACAACATGTGAGAATACTGTAGGATGGTACTTGCACAAAAAGCGTAACAATGACTGTAATTGGCCAAATTAGAAAATCTAGCCAATCTTTTGATCTTCTCTGCTGACAAGTTGCTTGTTCAAACTAGAAATAACTCCTCCTCCAAGAACAAGGCTACCATAGGGGATCCTTTCAAGCTCTTGTATTTCAACTTTACTTACCTTTTATGTTGTCTCGAGGCCTTACTATCGACTTGGCATGGGAAGCGGTGTAAAATTTGTTGCTGCTGTCAAACATGCTGTTATACTTGGTACGTGGTACATTGGCGCATATACACCTGAGCCGCACCTGGAGGTAGTTAGGATAGATATGTTGGAGTAAACCACGTTAGGTGCGCGCGTGGGTGCGTGCGTGCGTGGCGCAAGTCAATGACCAGAGTTTGTTAGCTAGCCATGCGTTTGCATGCCAGCCAAGTCAGATGCATGCTGGGCCGGGTCGTTGCAGTTGAGTGGATGGCTGGACGTGCATGCATGTAGGAATTAGTTAGTGGGGTTAGCAGCACCGAGTGTGGCGGCTGGCCAATGTGTGCGTCGCTGCGTGCTGTTAGTGGCCGGGTTAGTGCGTGCGTGAGTTGCTTGTACTGGTTATTTATAAGGTGATCAGATGAATGAGAAGGCAGCCGTGTTGGCACAAGCAAAAATGTAGCCATTGTGATAGCCAAGGAAGAGAGCCTATGGCAAAGCCTGTTTGCGTTCTTTCTTGGTACATGTGTGTGTGTGTGTTCCTGAGTTCTACCATTGTGCGTCTGTGTGTGTTCTTAAAAGAAACCACACGAGAGTTGAGAGTGGAGGAAGAACGAGAGGCGGCGCCAACAATTGGTATCAGAGCCACAAGGTTCGAGGGGCGGCCGTGGCGCGCGGTGGCGTCCGCGGTGGACGGGTCGTGCGCGGCCGACATGGAGGCATCGGTTGCGGTGCGCGGCGAGCGCGTGGCGACGGCGACGCGCGGCGAGTCCGCGGATGTGCGGTGTGATGTCGTGCGCGCGAAGAGCACGGTGGTCACGGAGACGAGGAGGTCGCGGAGGACCTGTGTGGTGGCGCAGAGGTCGCGGCGGCTCGGCGCGACAACCGTGGAGGCGCGTGGCACGGAGCCGCGGCGGCCGCGGCGGACCAGCATGGTGGTGCAGAGGCTGTGGTGGTGCGGCGTGGCGGCATGAAGGCCGCGGCGGTGCAGGGCAATAAGACGCGGCAGCGAGCCGGGCGCGACCGGTGCGTGTTATGGGTGCGCACTGGACGCGTCGGGCGCGTAGGGACCCCGGGCGCGCGTACGAGCGTGCGTTTGACGTTGGGAGGAGGCGTATGTCGCTGTGGTGCTCGAGTCCGTGCTCGAGTTCGGCTACATCCTTCCGGCGTTTGTCGCTAGCGGCTGCCATGGCAGACGCGGAGGCGACACGCGGTGAGCGTCTGGTGCTATCGGGCTCGTCGGGCGCGTCGGATGCGCGCGGGACGTGCGGGACGCACTGGTGCTGTCGGGCTCGTCGGGCATGTCGGATGCGTGCGGGACGTGCGGGACGCAGAGGGACGCCAGGCGTGTGGCGCCGGCGGAGATGGAGCTCGGCGTATGTCGCCGGGGTCGTGACGAAGCACGGTGCAATCCGCGTCAGTGCGCCAGGTCGACGGCCGTGACAACGACAGTGATAGAAACTGCAACAACTCCGACGATGGCGAGATCGTGGTTTAGGGGGAGTATGTTGGAGTAAACCGCGTTAGGTGCGCGCGTGGGTGCGTGCGTGGCGCAAGTCAATGACCAGAGTTTGTTAGCTAGCCATGCGTTTGCATGCCAGCCAAGTCAAATGCATGCTGGGCCGGGTCGTTGCAGTTGAGTGGATGGCTGGACGTGCATGCATGTAGGAATTAGTTAGTGGGGTTAGCAGCACCGAGTGTGGCGGCTGGCCAATGTGTGCGTCGCTGCGTGCTGTTAGTGGCCGGGTTAGTGCGTGCGTGAGTTGCTTGTACTGGTTATTTATAAGGTGATCAGATGAATGAGAAGGCAGCCGTGTTGGCACAAGCAAAAATGTAGCCATTGTGATAGCCAAGGAAGAGAGCCTATGGCAAAGCCTGTTTGCGTTCTTTCTTGGTACATGCGTGTGTGTGTGTTCCTGAGTTCTACCATTGTGCGTCTGTGTGTGTTCTTGAAAGAAACCACACGAGAGTTGAGAGTGGAGGAAGAACGAGAGGCGGCGCCAACAAGATATAGATGAGTTTGTTTCTTTCTCTCCAAGTTCTATCCTCTCCCTGAATATCTCCTGTATCTAAACTACATTGTATGCGTTGTACGGGAGGTGCGCCCCGCTATATTAACAAGTACCCGTCGGCCTCGATAGGCAAGACGTTTCCAGCTAATCGCACATGGTAGTCAGAGCTATCCTTTTCCCATCGAAGCTCCTTGCAAACTCCATCTAGCCCTAGCCATGTGTTCCACCTCCGGCGCATCCCAAACCAGCCACAATGGCCGAGTTACCGAGAAGCTAACCCGCACAAATTATGTGCTATGGCTCACGCAAGTCATCCCCCAGTTGCGCGGCGCCGGTGTCTACGGCTACGTCGACGGCACCCAGCCGGAGCCGGTGGAACTCCTCGTCACCACCAAGGATGGCAAGGAGGTTTCATCATCGCCCAACCCTCTCCACCCAATCTGGGTCCGGGAGGATCAGCAGGTTCTGGGGTACCTTCTGAACAACCTGACGCGTGAGGTGCTGCTCACGGTGACCACGGTCAGCACCGCGGGCGCGCTCTGGACGACGCTCGCTGGGATGTTCTCGTCCCAGTCCGCCAGCCGCATCAAAAACATACGAACGTCCCTCATCAACGCGCAGAAGGGGAATCTCTTCGTCGCCTCCTACTTTGCCGCCATGCGCGGCTACGCGCCGACGAGCTAGCTGCCGCAGGCAAGGCGCTCCCCGACGACGAACTTGCCTCCTACATCATCCACGGGCTCGACACCGACTATCAGCCCCTGGTCTCTGCCCTCGACGCTCGCGTGACCGGGGTAACCCTTGATGAACTCTTTGCCATGTTATCCAACTTTGACCAGCGCATGGCTCACTTCCAGGGGGCCGGTGGTGGCTTCAAATCATCCGCAAACGCCACTCGTGGGCGGGGTGGCGGCTCTCGCTCACATGGCTCCTCTTGCAACAAGGGCAGGTCCGGCGGCAGCGGCAACCGTGGCGCCACGCCACCCCAATCTGGTGGTCGAGGCCGCCGTGGACGCGGTGCTGGTGGCGGCGGCAGGAACCGTCCGGACAGCCCTCGGTGCCAGATCTGCGGCAAGCTCGAGCACACAACAAAGAATTGTTGGTACAGGTATGAGGAGGACGACTACGACTCCCAAGACGAAGAAAAGGTCGTTGCGGTGGCTGATGGCTCATATGGTGTTGACACGAACGGGTACATCGACAGTGGTGCTACCAACCACATCACCAATGAGCTCGAGAAAGTAACCATGAAGGAGAAGTATCGTGGCAATGATCAAATCCACACTGCCGGTGGAGATGGTATGAGTATAAGTCACTTTGGTCACCCAATATTTTGTACCCCTCGTCGCAATATCCATCTTACAAAATTTGTGCATGTTCCTAGCGCCAACAAGAGTCTTCTTTCTGTCCATAGAATTGCCCTTGATAATCATGTATTTCTTGAATTTCACCCTTACTTCTTTTTGATCAAGGATCAGGCAACGAGGACAGTTCTCTATCAAGGTAGATGCGTTGGCGGCCTCTACCCGTTGATCCCGGAGTTTAGAAGACCTAATAAATATGCTTGTGGTGCTATCAAGCTTTCGTCCACACGATGGCATGATCGTTTAGGACATGCATCTTTTTCTTTAGTTGAAAAATTGCTTAGGAAAAATAATCTTCCGTTTGTTGGTGAGCGTCATAATGAGACAATTTGTGATTCATGTCAGAAAGCTAAAAGTCATCAGTTGCCTTACCCTATTTCCAACAGTATCTCTACCAAACCATTACAATTGATTTTTTTCTGATGTTTGGGGTCCTGCCCCTACTTCTGTTGGCAGACACTCCTATTATGTTAGCTTCATCGATGATTTTAGCAAATTTTCTTGGATCTATCTTTTAAAGAAACGATCCGATACTATGTTTTCAAGTGTTCAAAAAATTTCAAGCTCTTGTTGAGCAAAAATTTGACAGCAAAATCATTGTTGTCCAGTCTGACTAGGGAGGGGAGTACGAAAAATTAAACTCCTTCTTCCAAACACTTGGTGTCTCACATCAAGTGTCATGTCCTCATGCTCACCAGCAAAACGGGTCAGCTGAACGCAAGCATCGACGCATTGTTGAAGTGGGCCTTGCTCTTCTAGCCGGTGCCTCCATGCCTCTAAAATTCTGGGATGAAGCGTTTTTAACCGCAGTTCATATCATCAACATGCTCCCTAGTCGTGTTATTAATAATGAAACTCCGGTAGAAAGACTTCTCCACACCAAACAAGACTATAAGTCCCTTCGTGTATTTGGGTGTGCATGTTGGCCCAACCTTCGTCCCTACAACAACCAAAAGCTCATGTTTCCATCAAAACAGTGCGTATTCCTTGGTTATAGGGCACAACATAAAGGGGTCAAGTGCTTAGATGTTTCCACCGGGCGAGTATACATCTCCCGTGATGTCATTTTTGATGAAACCAAGTTTCCATTTGCCGATCTCCACCCCAACGCCGGTGCACTATTTCGAGAAGAAATTCTCCTCCTACCCCCTCATCTCACTAGTTTTGATAAAGGGGGACTAAATATTGATGATCATTCGTTGACTAACTCATCTAATGCCGTGCATGAGCTTTGTGTTGATGAAACAGGAGATAATTGTGAAGAAAATAATCAAAACGGTGAAAAATCTAGGCCATATTACATGTGTCCCGTGGCAGGAGACAACGCTCCAGGGAACGGATCCTCCTAGGGATCGGCAGCGCAACAGCTGACTAGATCCTCCTCGGGATCGGCAGTGCAGCAGCAGACCAGATCCTCCTCGGGATCCGGTGGCGCAGGGACGCCAGGAGCAGGCGCATGTGCCGCCCCGCCATAT
This sequence comes from Triticum dicoccoides, assembly GCF_002162155.2. Taxonomy (NCBI): domain Eukaryota; kingdom Viridiplantae; phylum Streptophyta; class Magnoliopsida; order Poales; family Poaceae; genus Triticum; species Triticum dicoccoides. The sequence continues at coordinate 15,699,138 of NC_041389.1, read as the reverse complement.
GCGCGCGCCTCCACGACAGACACGCAGGCTAGCCCCGACATGCGGGTCCCCCCAGGCGGCATGCGGTACGGCGCCCGTCCCGTCACGTATCAACAACGCGAATCCGCGTGGGCCAGTGCGAACACGGACCTCGAAGCCGGTCCCACCGGCGCTGATCGACCGACCGGCGCGCGGACTCGAGCCACAACGTCATCATCGTGCAATGATGAGCAGGCCTCCGCTGCGGGATCTTCTGTGCCAACCCTTGACGAGGCACCTCAGCCAGCGGCCACAGAAGATCCGGCCAGCCCTGCGCTGACTGGAGCTGCTGCTGCAACTGCTGCTGGATCCGCGGCAGGATCCCCCTCGAGATCTGTTGCTGATCCATCCATGCAGCCCGTTGGATCCTCTGTGGCTGCGGATTCTGCTGCCCCTCCATCACGATGAACACGGCTTCAACAAGGGTTAATTCAGCCTTTAAATTATAAACATGTAACCAAATATGGTTTGGTCTGTTCCACAGGAGAACCAGATGAACCAGCAACCCTTGATGCAGCACTTCGCGATGATAAGTGGAAGAAGGCAATGAATGAAGAATACATGGCATTAAAGAAAAACAAGACTTGGCACCTGGTTCCTCCACAGCAAGGTAAAAACTTGATTGATTGCAAGTGGTTTTTCAGGATTAAGAGGAGATCTGATGGAACTATTGATCACTATAAGGCTAGGCTAGTTGCAAAAGGCTTCAAACAGTGATATGGTATAGACTACGAGGATACGTTTAGTCCTGTCGTAAAAGCAGCCACTATTCGTCTCGTTTTGTCCATTGCTGTTTCCAGGGGATGGAGTCTCAGGCAGCTTGATGTACAGAACACGTTTCTTCATGGTGTTCTGGAAGAGGAAGTGTATATGAAACAACCTCCTGGGTTTGAAAGTAAGAAAACTCCCTCCTATGTGTGCAAACTTGATAAAGCTTTATATGGATTGAAGCAATCTCCAAGGGCGTGGTACTCACGTCTTTGTCACAAGATGCAAATACTTGGATTTATTCCCTCTAAGTCAGACACATCATTGTTCATTTATAACAGATCCAATACATGCATATTTGTTCTCATCTATGTTGATGATATAATTGTAACCAGTTCATTTGATGAAGCAATTAGAGGACTGTTAAAGGACTTGAGTGCAGACTTTGCATTAAAGGATCTTGGAGATTTGCACTATTTTCTTGGGATTGAGGTAAAGAGCATTCGAATGGACTTCACCTTTCTCAAGCTAAGTATGCAACTGATCTGGTTAAAAAGGCAGGACTGCAAGGTTGTAAACCCTCTCTCACACCATTATCAAGCTCAGAAAAGTTGTCACTTATGGAAGGTAAACTTTTAAGTCAGGAAGATAGCACAAAATATAGAAGTCTGGTAGGAGCTCTTCAGTACTTAACTCTTATCAGGCCTGATCTTTCATTTGCTGTCAATAAAGTTTGCCAATTTTTGCATGCACCTACCACTGTTCACTTGACAGCTGCAAAACGTATCATTAGATATGTCAAACTTACTCTGAGTATAGGTCTGAATTTCAGCAAGCCATCCTCTACTCTTGTTAGTGCATTCTCTGACTCTGATTGGGCAGGCTGCCTGGATGACCGGCGCTCCACAGGAGGCTTTGCAGTATTTTTTGGACCTAACCTGATATCATGGTGTGCACGTAAGCAGGCTACTGTCTCTAGGTCAAGCACTGAGGCAGAGTACAAGGCACTAGCAAATGCCACAGCTGAAATCATATGGGTTCAGTCTATGTTGAAAGAGCTTGGTGTAAAGAGCAAACAAGCTCCATGCTTGTGGTGTGATAACCTTGGTGCTACTTACCTTTCCGCTAATCATGTGTTCCATGCCAGAACAAAGCATATCGAGATAGATTTTCATTTTGTCAGAGAGAGAGAGTTGCTCAAAGACAACTTGACATTCGTTTTGTGCATTCCAAAGATCAAATTGCAGATGGATTCACAAAGCCCCTGCCTACAAAGAGCTTTGAAAACTTCAAACATAATCTCAATTTGATGAAGTTGTGATTAACGGAGGGTGTCAAACATGTTGTTATACTTGGTACGTGGTACATTGGCGCATATACACCTGAGCCGCACCTGGAGGTAGTTAGGATAGATATAGATGAGTTTGTTTCTTTCTCTCCAAGTTCTATCCTCTCCCTAAATATCTCCTGTATCTAAACTACATTGTATGCGCTGTACGGGAGGTGCGCCCCGCTATATTAACATGTACCTGTCGGCCTCGATAGGCAAGACGTTTCCAGCTAATCGCATAGTTGCCACTACCATGAACCTAAATAAAACTACTGTCAAAAACGGCATGGCTGTACAACATTGCCTTGTATATCCACAGGTTCAAGGTTTGATTTCAAAAATACTTCAGTTTGTAGAGATGAATACGGAGCAGAAAATCTCCGCTTTTCCTGCAAAAAATGGAAACGGAGAGAAAAAATTGAAAATGAAAGTAGAATTTTGGAAACGGAAATGAAAATGGATATTTTATGCGGAATGAAAACAAAAATGGAATGGCATTTTCTGTCTAAACAGACACTAAAATGGAAATTTCTGTTTCTGTGAATATGAAATTTTCTATTTCTACAATGTGCCTATGGATGCTTTGGGGTCCAACCATCAAAAAATCACACAATAAAAAAATTGCAGAATGGCCCATTTGTGGCCCGACTTCTATTACCATGGAAGGAAGCTAGCCTGATTATAACCACAATGGAGGCCGAGCTTGAAACTGCCCTTCATAGTTTATTTTGTGATGTTACGATGTGTTTTACTTGTAAGATGGTGACCTGTTACACTGGGTTTTGCTGATATATGGAGCTTGTCCTGCTGATTACCAAAAATGTGTTTGTATAGCCATAATTGGAAAAATATATATGCACAAATGCATATCTTATAATATAACCATCATAATATTTTGTAGCCATGATAACAATTGATTAAATATGTTGGTTTCCTTGCGTTTTCCCCCTTTGCTTTAAGGGGTTTTGAAGTTCTGATGAACACCTGCTTCTATGTTGTTTCAACGCCGTATTCACTCCATGTTCGTTTCTGATAGTATCCGTTTCCATATTCATTGGTGGCATGTCTGTATTCATTTATGCTTCTGCAAAAAAAAATGAAAACAAATATGGTAGCACATAGTTCCGTCCATTCCGTATCCGTTTTCATCCATACTTGTTTCGTCATGGGCGCAATTGATTCTCATAGAAAATACATTTCACCATAATTCGATTAAATTAAGCTAATATATAAAATATGCTCTCTCTCTCTCTCTCTCTCTCTCTCTCTCTCTTTCTCTCTCTCTCTCTCCACCTCTATCTCTCTCTGTGCAATATGTTGCTGATATGCATACATGAACAAATTCATTAACAACATCCCCAATGAGCGTTGGAATGATATTATGCGCAACAAGATGGGTGTGGTATCAAAACCAAAATTAAAGGAAGCTTCTGACGCAAATATATTTTTATAGATGGAAGGATTAGCATTCATATACAAGTGTTTTTTATTGATGCAAGGATTAGCATTCATATACATGTGTTTCTCATTCACGAATGGTTGTGCTTTGTCGTGGTAATCTTTGTGCTACCTTATATCGGAAAAAAGGTGTTTCATTCAAGAACTAAATAAACTGAAATATATTACATTTTAAATTTTGTGGACAAGACCTTGTTTCACGTTGACTACATTCCTCTAGGTGGTGGGAGTTTGTGCCATTCTCTATGCAATATGAAATCGTCAAAATGATTGCGTTTTTAATAGATCGTCTATTCCTAATTTCTTGCAATTTATTTACATGCTACGGCTTTGATCTGTATGTGCTCATCACTAGAGCGCGTGGA
>NC_041389.1:15637782-15695001 GCF_002162155.2 Triticum dicoccoides | reverse complement strand
TCGGGCCGAGGAGGATATTTCCTTTCCTCTGCTAGCGGTTTAGGAGTTCGGCTAGTTCCGGTTAGCCGCCTAGAGTTGCTCCAAGGAGTTTGGCCAACTGAGCTACCTCATCCCTTTGTTAAAGAAAGAAGGTTAGAGTCCATGTATTTCCTTCTATTTTCGTACGTCAGCTAAGGACTACCGCTGCGCTGTGGTGGTGTACCAGCAATTTATTTTATTTGATATAGGATACAATTTATGCAACCAAAGTATTTGTGGTGGTGTACGATCAAATTGAGCAATCTATTTTCCTACTTCAGAATCCGTAGCAGAGCTTGCAATTCGCCGTTTGCTTGCATGGAGCAGAGTCGGTCGTAGTACACTTCGAGAAGGTGGAGCAGGTCTACTGCCTAACCTGCGATTTAGGGCTGGACGAGGAGCTCAACTTCGGTGAGGCTCTGCATTGATGCTTTTCATGTCAAGAAGTAATCGGTAGAGAGATGCCCTGGCAATCCCAACATTTCCTCGCCCATCTCGTTGAAAACATCCTGATGCCTTCCATGTCTAACAGTAAATCATGCATGAATAAGAAGCAAACGATAAGATATCATGTAATGGTTGGGGCCGAGTCTTGAACCAATGCTAGTTAGAGGAGGAACTCAGTATACATATATGGGTAATGGAACCTGGTCCTCAGCTACCATCACGTACGGGATAAATAAGGAATGACGTCACAATAACTCAAAGGGACATGAGCCGAACACACTCAAGCAGAAGTACAACTCTTCGATGCATGAGTAGCTAGGCACAAGCTACTTTTGTCTTTCCACAACAAGGTGGGCGTTACGGAAAATCTTGTTTCGAGCATCACTCGGTTGGCAGTTACAGATACATGGCGACTAAAATGTCCGTATCTACTATATATATTGTTGACCTTTTCACAGTAGTTACGATTCTGTTTTTTTGCCAAGAACAATTATTTCGATATGGTCAAGTCCATGACACTGAATCCATCCATCGAAGATCAAGATTCCATGGTTGCCATCTTTTTACCGTAACCTTGTACTCTACATATATCGGAGATGCAGTACCAATCAAACCCCACCATTTATTTAGCACGGTAGTTTAAACTTTTGTCTCTTTTATAGAAGTGGTAATATTGATTCCGCACGTATCCTAATTTCTTCCTTGCCGCATGTCTCGCCTGTTCAAGGGACAGGACTTTCAACACCCGGGTGCCCCTACACCCTAAAACGAAATCAGTAAATTCTGCTTCCCCTGTACCCAGTCCCCACACAAAGGTAGACGAAGTTTTGATCCAGCCAACAAATTGATTCACGTTCTTGTTCATGGAACACTGGAATGGAGGGAAGGAAGATAAATGGGTGATGCATTCATGTGGAAGGAGCTCAGAAGTGATCAAATGCTTTAGCAGACACATCAGGCGAGTATAATTTTAGGCCATGTACAATGATACCATCTTACCAATGCCATGTAAGAAAAATAACAAAGTGGAGGAAACATAAGCCATAAGAAAAGGTTTGCCTTCTCTTAACTAAGAATGGTCTCTTAGGAACAATATGTATCACCACATATTTGGGATATCTAGGTATTTAAGATATGGCAAAAAGATTAACTCATCGTACAAGTGCTAATTAATCGCCTCCTTTCACTAGAGATATGTCTTCTCTAGAGTACTCCCTCCATAAACTAATATAAGAGTGTTTAGATCACTATTAGTTTACAGAGGGAGCACATAGATGACTTAGGATATGAATTTCTTATCAACCATTGTACATCGTCTTACCGCAACAAACTAGGTACTCCTAAATTTGTTGTGACCGTACTCCATATTGGGCAGATCTGAGCACCAATTAACATAACGGGCTGCTGCCTGCCGTGCACAAGTGCTAACTAATCTCCTCTTTTCAGTGTGAATATTGTATGGCAGGTGTGAGAACTCCATCCAAATAGATTGGATTATTTGACGTTGATCCACTGCCTTCAAACATAGACCAGCTCAGGCGATAGTCCCAATAATTATGAAATGTTCTTGCAAAAAACATGTTGAACTATGGTAAACAAGTAGCAAAGAGTCTGTAGGACTTTCAATATATTACCTTAGGCGGAGGCCCAGAGGCGGCATCGAGCTATGGTCACGGCCCGCCGCCAATGGATAGAGCAAGAACAAGACTACGGCACCCCGGGAATTTGATTACAAATTTATTTTTCTGTATGAGTGTGTTTATAAGGTTCTGCGAATCTTAATTATACATATTTAGTTTACTCAACCGACCAATAGGAAGTAGCACACCAAGATGCGAGTAACGGTGGTTAGAGGACCGGGCATTAAACTTATGGTACACCCACATTGAGTAATGGGTTATACAAACTAAGGTGATTCGCATGTTGTTCCAAAGAATCAGCGGAACACATACTAGATAGCATGCTTGGGGAGCCGATTGTCCATCATGCATGTGCATGGATGGAACAACCGTAATATTTATTCTACAACCAAGCGTGATGAATGTATCCAAGTATGTAGTAGCTGAATCATTTGGTGTGATACATTTTGTTGCACTGGATGGTAATAAACCATCAGAGTAGGATGTTGTGTTACCATGTGTTGTGCTAAAACCAGAGGACCAGCCCAATCAACCAATACATCAATACTTTGGTGGTAGACACCAAAACGCTTACAGAGGCATGAGAGGTTTTGCTTGTAGCTGGCTCTCCACGCCAAGCTTGTGTATTTTTACAATTTAAAAAGAGTTATTTTGGGGGCAGCTCATGCCTTAATATAAATGACCACTCGTATCCAGTGCCTTGTTTGCAAATGATATTAGATACAAGTGGCGATGATGCACACATAGAGTGTAGCTGGATAACATAAGCATGCCACTCCTCCATGTCCAAGTCGCAATTCAGCTCTGTTGCACATACATGATTGAGATGAAAACCGTTGCACATACATGACGTCAGCCTTATTTGTTGGAGCTTTTTTAACATGCTCGACACACAATGGTTCTCGTAGTTACACGATGCATTAATACATTCTGCTCTCTTTTTTTTTTTGCGGTTACATTCTGCTCTGTTGGTTAACCCGAAGTCTCGTCATGAACATACTCTGCATCAATGTTGCCGTGTGGAGATCGGCATGCCGGCGTACCTATTCTACAGTTGCAGTGCCGCCTGCCTCGCTATCAACCTCCCGCATGTAAATATCAGCAGCCCGTTGCTCCCCTTCCTTCCCCGGCAATTGCCTGATAAAAGTCACAGGCCTCCCCAACGATGTCGACCGCCACCACGAGCCATTGCAGAATTCTTGCCGTTATCTTCAATGGTGACGCTGGTCTGTTGCCGAGAGGGGCCTTACAAGCTGCCCAATGAGCTCAACATTGGTGAGGCTCTACGTTGATGTTGTTTCTGCAACGAAACATTGCTAGAGAGACGTCTGGGCATACTGACGGTACTTATGCATGAGAAGTCCAAAGTGGAATTTACACGCTCACTGAACTCACTCCTCTCCAATCCTGTAAAAAACATCCTGATGCCTTCCATGTCCTGAACTAATCAAGCATTAAAAAGCAAATGGTAAGCTATCGTGCAGTGTTTAGGGTAGAGTCATGGACCAACAATGCTAGTGAGAGGAGGTACTCGGTATGAATATATATGGGCAAAGGAACCAGATCCTCAGCTACCAGCATATAGAATAAATAAGAGGGATTACAACCACGATGCGTTCCGAGACTGCTTGCAGTTGGCGTGAACACGCTCGAGTAACGTAGATGTCAGGAACCAGCAACTGTCGCCTTTCTTCAGCTACGTACACTACAAGAGCTCAAGTCTAAAATACCCCTTTAATAAGAGACGAAATAGGCTTTCCCCACTTTATATTACAAAGCAAAAATCACCGATACAATCAGATAGGTGCTGGGACGGAAGCAGCACAATGACGCCCAAAAGAAACGAAAGAGAAAAAGAAAAGAAACAAATGCCGACATCGGTGGATCAACAAAAAAGGAGAAGCTTCGTGACCTCCGCGCCTACCGGGGATCCTCCACTAAGCTCCTATACTCCGAAGCGCCGGTACCAATCAACACCTCCTAGAAGGGATGCAACGATGACGTTGCTGCCAAGGGTTACCCCCGGTACGCGACGAGGAGAGAGGAAGGGTACCTCCGACGCCCTCCAGGAAGGTTCGGTGGCACCCTTAGGCACCACCGCATCGGAGTCGGCTCGGCCGACAGGGATTTCTCCCGATCCCAACATTCACCTCGGGCGATCCGGAGCACGCCACCAAACAAACCACCACTCTGCGCCAGAACGGTCTTGTTGAAGCTTCCGTGCCGTCTCACCACGGCACCGCGAAAGGGGCCTGCTAAACGAAGAAGAGGAGCCGGGACTCGGGACAACAGCATCGTCGGCACGCGGGAGGGCCCAACCTCCACTGTCAACAACGGTAACCGACCGGACATGACAGCAGGAGCATACCGGTCCCTTGGGCCCACCGGTCCGACCGGGTCCTCACAGGTCCGACGGGCCTCAGATGCCCGTAAAGCTCCCGCCGTCACGCTGCAAAAGGCACGCCATCGGTGCCACCACCTCGAGTCTGAGCCGCTCCTCCTCTGCGCCACGCAGAGGACGTCGAAGCCATGCCAATGGCCAGCCAGCTAGGACCCAGATGGGGCCGGGGGCACGCCGCCGGTCACCACGCCGCCCTGCCGCCAAGGGCACCACCACTTCGCCCACCGCCGGCGACCGCCACCAGGTCGCCGGGCCACCGCCCAGCCGAGCAGCACCGCCGCAGTCACCTGCCCCAGGAAGGGGACGAGCGCGCGGGGACAGAAGGTCCCGCCGCTGCAGGCACCATCCGGGCCAGCGCCGGGGGCACCCACCGGCGGCGGCGGGGGAGATCCAACGTAGGTGGGGGCTGAGAGGAAGAGAAGGGGCGCGCCGCCCAGGCCACCTCCCCGGGAGGCGGCGGAGGGGCGTGAACGGGAGGGAGAGGGGGAAGAGGGGGCGGGATGGGCTATGGCACGCGCGCCGGCGGCCGGTGGCGGCGGGACGGGGCTAGGGCGCCGGCGCCGGCGGCGGAAACCCTAGCGGGAGGGAGTGGGTTGGGAACAGGTCGATACCCCTTTAATAAAGAGGTAAGACATGCATATTATACACCATTTATATCTCTCCTATCTAAAGAAAAACTTAGTATTCCCTGATCTGTATTGTTTTGTCAGGCCCCGATTGTTCCCACACAAAAAAAATCAATCTCGGTTTAAAACCGGATCGATTTAGTGAACCAATCCGTGATTGGATGGTTACGAGGATAGTGGTATCGCCTGCGTGCTAGTCCCAGGTTAACCGTACATTTGATTAAACCAAGCCGTCCTCCATGGCATGTCACAATTGATCGTAACACCGAGACCATAAATAGTAATATAAAATAAACAGGTTACGAGCATACAGTTTTGCATGTAAGCAGTAATCACGCATACATATAGCAGTAACACAAGTAATAATGAGTTGAACTAATTTTTTCATGGCAAGGACAAAAACTTGCATTATGCTATATACTAGTTCCATTTACCATCTTGCAAAACTAGATCCTTGAACATCACAACGCCATTTACTACAAATCTTCTATATTTACTAGATGCTCCACTACACATTAATTAGCACCTATCAGCTTTACTACATTACCACCTAAATAATCGTGTGGTTTTGATTTGCATCATAATTTAGTTGCTTCTGTTGGTAATTCCACTACTATGTCTGGAATTTGTGGTAATTCAATTACCATGTTTGCATGTTATTTTACGAAGGTTAGAAGAAGGACGCCGATAACTGCCACATGTGTGGTGTATCGGGTGGTTGTGCCGCACGCCTTGTGCGGCCTGAAGAAGAACTCGCCCGCACGACCGCGTCCGGACGTGCGCAGCCACAACCCGTACGTCCGGTGTGTGGCAAAACCGCCCACACGTCCGGGCCAGACGCCCGCGCTGCCCGCACAACCCAGCCGTCCCGGCCTCTTTTCGATCCCCATTCCAAACTGCGGCCATCGTCTCCCACCTCTCGATCCCATACCTCCATCGCCGTCCTTCTCTGGTTGCCATGGCAACCAGAGCAGATCCGTAGGGCCTTCCCACCGCTAACAACACCCCCCTCCCCCACTCCAACCCCACCCTCTAGAGACGAGCAGCTAAAAGCAGGTGAGTCTCCGATCTCCTACTGTTTCTCATCGTTCTTCTGGCCAGAATTTAGAAATTGCAAATTTACCAACAAAGATGGCGACTGGATCTCCTCGAACAGCATACACCAGATCTATCGGGGCAAAACACTACACGTTTTTGTGTGTGTTCGCATTTGCCAAGCAGCGTACATCAGATCTGCCATGTACTACGCTAAAGTTAAGCTTAGGCTCTCGGTTGTTTGGTGCAAGTAGTTGGTAATGAAGAATGCGTAGGAATCCCTCAAAAAAGGGAGAGAAAGGAGAAATTTGGCATAAGGGGGGTAGGAAAAATAGTTGCCACTTGTGTCTAACATCAGTTGCAACCTATCGTTGCCGTTAGCTGCCACCATGTTAACCTTTTGCTTGCCATCCTATTGTAGTGGTTGTTGCCATCGATTCGAAAGGATAGCTGGCACCCAGATTTCAGAAAAGAGAGTGGATGTGCATGTCCTATTTGCCATGATGCGTTGGTTGCCTACGCAGGAAAATATGATATGATTGTCGTGTTATCTTCTACATGCAAATAGCAGAAAATCCATTTTTTGCGGATTGTTGATGCGTTCTTGTTCATGCAGTGATTGAGAATACATTGGCAGAAACAAAACGCAGAAAAGAATGCATCACGAAGATGGCACTGATCCTTGGGTTTCTCAAAGGCCAGAAAGGCCCCTTGGGATGCAACCGAGTACAGTCAACTCATTTCTGCAGGGCCGTTGCTGCCACTACTAGAGCAGTACGCAGGCATTGGTATGATGCATGATAACAAGAAAAGAACATTTTTCCATGTTCGCGACGATGAAAATGACATTCTACTTATGTCCTACAATCTCATTTTTCGCTGATTCTTATGACCAAAACTCATTTAGGGGGGCACCATGGCAAGTTCAGTCATAGGGCGCTAACACTGACAAATGTATGGGCAACCAACTTCAACTAGTTAATGTGGCAAATCAAGGTAACGCATACGAAAAAGAAACATACTGGTTGTGGACATGAAAATTAAACTTGTAAAGGATGACAAAAGACTCACGAGTTATATTGGGAAAAATGTAGGACCTTCATGCAGCACGTGGCATCAGGCGGCAACCATGTACCTGTTGGAAATATGCCCTAGAGGCAATAATAAAAGTATTATTATATTTCAATGTTCATGATAAATGTCTTTTATTCATGCTATAACTGTATTATCCGGAAATCGTAATACACGTGTGAATACATAGACCACAATATGTCCCTGGTGAGCCTCTAGTTGACTAGCTCGTTGTGATCAGCGGATAGTCATGGTTTCCTGACTATGGACATTGGATGTCGTTGATAACGGGATCACATCATTAGGAGAATGATGTGATGGACAAGACCCAATCCTAAGCCTAGCACAAAAGGTCGTGTAGTTCATTTGCTAGAGCTTTGCCAATGTCAAGTATCTCTTCCTTTGACCATGAGAGCGTGTAACTCCTGGATACTGTAGGAGTGCTTTGGGTGTATCAAACGTCACAACGTAACTGGGTGACTATAAAGGTGCACTACAGGTATCTCCGAAAGTATCTATTGTTTTATGCGGATCGAGACTGGGATTTGTCACTCCGTGTAAACAGAGAGGTATCTCTGGGCCCACTCGGTAGGACATCATCACATGCGCAATGTGACCAAGGAGTTGATCACGGGATGATGTGTTACGGAACGAGTAAAGTGACTTGCCGGTAACGAGATTGAACAAGGTATTGGATACCGACGATCGAATCTCGGGCAAGTAACATACCGATAGACAAAGGGAATTGAATACGGGATCGATTAAGTCCTTGACATCGTGGTTCATCCGATGAGATCATCGTGGAAAATGTGGGAGCCATCATGGGTATCCAGATCCCGCTGTTGGTTATTGACCGGAGAACGTCTCGGTCATGTCTGCATGTCTCCCGAACCCGTAGGGTCTACACACTTAAGGTTCGATGACGCTAGGGTTATAAAGGAAGCTTGTATGTGGTTACCGAATGTTGTTCGGAGTCCCGGATGAGATCCCGGACGTTACGAGGAGTTCCGGAATGGTCCAGAGGTAAAGATTTATATATGGGAAGTCCTGTTTTGGTCACCGGAAAAGTTTCGGGCGATATCGGTATTGTACCGGGACCACCGGGAGGGTCCCGGGGGTCCACCAAGTGGGGCCACCTGCCCCAGAAGGTTGCGTGGGCCAAGTGTGGGAGGGGACCAGCCCCTAGGAGAGCTCGTGCGCCCCCCACAAGGGGGCCAAGGCGCAAGGGAGAGTGGGAGGGGGCAAACCCTAGTCCAGATGGGCCTTAAGGCCCATATTGGTGCGCCTCCCTCTCCTCTCCCCCCTTGGCCGCCTCCCCTTTGCCATCTAGGGCTGGCCGCACCCCTTGGGGGTGGGAAACCCTAAAGGGGGCGCAGCCCCCCCTTCCCCCTATATATAGTGAGGCCTAGGGCTGCCCATAACACATGAGTTCTCTCCCTCTTGGTGCAGCCCTACCTCTCTCCCTACTCCTCCTCTCCCATGGTGCTTGGCGAAGCCCTGCGGGATTGCCACGCTCCTCCACCACCACCACGCCGTTGTGCTGCTGTTGGATGGAGTCTTCCTCAACCTCTCCCTCTCTCCTTGCTGGATCAAGGCGTGGGAGACGTCACCGGGCTGTACGTGTGTTGAACGCGGAGGTGCCGTGCGTTCGGCACTTGATCATCGGTGATTTGAATCACGACGAGTACGACTCCATCAACCCCGTTCACTTGAACGCTTCCGCTTAGCGATCTACAAGGGTATGTAGATGCACTCTCCTTCTACTCGTAGCTGGTTTCTCCATAGATAGATCTTGGTGACACGTAGGAAAATTTTGAATTTCTGCTACGTTCCCCAACAGTGGCATCATGAGCTAGGTCTATTGCGTAGATTCTTTGCACGAGTAGAACACAAAGTAGTTGTGGGCGTTGATGTTGTTCAATATGCTTACCGTTACTAGTCCAATCCTGTTTTCGACGGTATTGTGGGATGAAGCGGCCCGGACCGACCTTACATGTACTCTTACGTGAGACAGGTTCCACCGATTGACATGCACTTGGTGCATAAGGTGGCTAGCGGGTGCCAGTCTCTCCCACTTTAGTCGGAACGGATTCGATGAAAAGGGTCCTTATGAAGGGTAAATAGCAATTGGCATATCACGTTGTGGTCTTGCGTAGGTAAGAAACATTCTTGCTAGAAACCCATAGCAGCCACGTAAAACATGCAAACAACAATTAGAGGACGTCTAACTTGTTTTTGCAGGGTATGCTATGTGATGTGATATGGCCAAAAGGATGTGATGAATGATATATGTGATGTATGAGATTGATCATGTTCTTGTAATAGGATTCACGACTTGCATGTCGATGAGTATGACAACCGGCAGGAGCCATAGGAGTTGTCTTAAATTATTGTATGACCTGCGTGTCATTGAAAAACGCCATGTAAACTACTTTACTTTATTGCTAAACGCGTTAGTCATAGAAGTAGAAGTAGTCGTTGGCGTGACAACTTCATGAAGACACGATGATGGAGATCATGATGATGGAGATCATAGTGTCGTGCCGGTGACAATGATGATCATGGAGCCCCGAAGATGAAGATCAAAAGGAGCAAAATGATATTGGCCATATCATGTCACTATTTGATTGCATGTGATGTTTATCATGTTTATGCATCTTGTTTACTTAGGACGACGGTAGTAAATAAGATGATCCCTTACAAAATTTCAAGAAGTGTTCTCCCCTAACTGTGCACCGTTGCTACAGTTCGTCGCTTCTAAGCACCACGTGATGATCGGGTGTGATGGATTCTTACGTTCACATACAACGGGTGTAAGACAGTTTTACACAGCGAAAACACTTAGGGTTAACTTGACGAGCCTAGCATGTGCAGACATGGCCTCGGAACACGGAGACCGAAAGGTCGAGCATGAGTCGTATAGTAGATACGATCAACATGAAGATGTTCACCGATGATGACTAGTCCGTCTCACGTGATGATCGGACACGGGCTAGTTGACTCGGATCATGTAATCACTTAGATGACTAGAGGGATGTCTATCTGAGTGGGAGTTCATAAGATGAACTTAATTATCCTGAACATAGTCAAAAGACCTTTTTGCAAATTATGTCGTAGCTCACGCTATAGTTCTATTGTTTAGATATGTTCCTAGAGAAAATTATAGTTGAAAGTTGATAGTAGCGATTATGCGATCAGTAGAAAGCTTTTGTCCTTAATGCACCGCTCAGTGTGCTGAACCCCAAACGTCGTTTGTGGATGTTTCGAACATCGAACATACACGTTTTGATAACTACGTGATAGTTCAGTTAAATGGTTTAAGTAGAGGCACCAAAGACGTTTTCGAAACGTCGCGGAACATATGAGATGTTTCGAGGGCTGAAATTGGGATTTCAGGCTCGTGCCCACGTCAAGAGGTATAAGACCTCCGACAATTTTCTTAGCCTGCAAACTAAGGGAGAAAAGCTCAGTTGTTGAGCTTGTGCTCAGATTGTCTGAGTGCAACAATCACTTGAATCGAGTGGGAGTTGATCTTCCAGATGAGATAGTGATGTTTCTCCAAAGACATTGCCACCAAGCTGCTAGAGCTTCGTGATGAACTATAATATATCAGGGATAGATAAGGTGATCCTTGAGGTACTCGCGATGTTTGACACCGCGAAAGTAGAAATCAAGAAGGAGCATTAATTGTTGATGGTTGGTGAAACCACTAGTTTCAAGAAGGGCAAGGGCAAGAAGGGATACTTCATGAAACGGCAAATCAGTTGCTGCTCTAGTGAAGAAACCCAAGGTTGAACCCAAACCCGAGACTAAGTGCTTCTGTGATAAGGGGAATAGTCACTAGAGCGGAATTACCCTAGATACTTGGTAGATGAGAAGGCTGGCAAGGTCGATAGAAGTATATTGGATATACATTATGTTAATATGTACTTTACTAGTACTCCTAGTAGCACCAGGGTATTAGATACCGGTTCAGTTGCTAAATGTTAGTAACTCGAAATAAAAGAGCTACGGAATAAACGGAGACTAGCTAAAGGTGAGCTGACGATATGTGTTGGAAGTGTTTCCAATTTTGATGTGATCAAACATCGCACGCTCCCTCTACCATCAAGATTAGTATTAAACCTGAATAAGTGCTCTTGCACCTAAAGGAATGGTTTATTGAATCTCGATCGTAGGGATACACATTTTCATGCCAAAAGATATAAGATAGTAATGATAGTACCACTTACTTGTGGCACTGCCATGTAAGTCATATTGGTATAAAACGCATGAAGAAGCTCCATGTTGATGGATCTTTGGACTCACTCGTGTTTGAAAAGTGTGAGACATGCGAACCATGTCTATTGGTGTATATGCATGAAGAAACTCCATGCAAATGGACCGTTTGGACTCAATTGATTTTGAATCACTTGAGATATGCAAATCATACCACATAGGCAAGATGACTGAAAAACCTCGGTTTCAGTAAAATGGAACAAGATAGCAACTTGTTGGAAGCAACACATTTTTGATGTGTGCAGTCCAATGAGTGCTGAGGCATGCAGTGAATATCGTTATGTTCTTACTTCACAGATGATTCGAGTAGATGTTGAGAATATTTACTTGATGAAACACAAGTCTGAATTATTGAATGGTTCAAGTAATTTCAGAGTGAAGTAGAAGATCATTGTGACAAGAGGATAAAATGTCTATGATACGATCATAGAGATGAATATCTGAGTTACGAGTTTTTGCACACAATTAAGACATTGTGGAAAATGTTTCACAATTAATACCGCCTGGAACACCATAGTGTGATGGTGTGTCCGAACATCATAGTTGCACCCTATTGGATATGGTGCGTACCATGATGTCTCTTATCGAATTACCACTATCGTTCATGGGTTAGGCATTAGAGACAACCACATTCACTTTAAATAGGGCACCACATAATTCCGTTGAGATGACACCGTATGAATTATGGTTTAGAGAAACCTAAGTTGTCGTTTCTTGAAAGTTTGGGGCTGCGACGCTTATGTGGAAAAGTTTCAGGATTGATAAGCTCGAACCCAAAGCGGATAAAATGCATCTTCATAGGACACCCAAAACAGTTGGGTATACCTCCTGTCTCAGATCCGAAAGCAATAAGGGATTGTTTCGAGAATCAGGTCCTTTCTCGAGGAAAAGTTTCTCTCGAAAGAATTGAGTGGGAGGATGGTGGAAACTTGATGAGGTTATTGAACCGTCTCTTCAACTAGTGTGTGGCAGGGCACAGGAAGTTGTTCCTGTGGCACCTACACCAATTGAAGTGGAAGCTTATGATAGTGATCATGAAGCTTCGGATCAAGTCACTACCGAACCTCGTAGGACGACAAGGACACGTACTACTTCGGAGTGGTAAGGTGATCCTGTCTTGAAGGTCATGTTGCTAGACAACAATGAACCTACGAGCTATGGAGAAGCGATGGTGGACCCGAATTCCGACAAATGGTTAGAAGCCATGAAATCCGAGATAGTATCCATATATCAGAACAAAGCATGGACTCTGATGGACTTGCCCGATGATCGGCAATCCATTGAGATAAATGGATCTTTTAAGAAGAAGACGGACGTGGATGGTAATGTCACCATCTATGAAGCTCGACTTGTGGCGAAGTGTTTTCCGACAAGTTCAAGGAGTTGACTACGATGAGATTTTCTCACTCGTAGCGATGCTTAAAGTCCGTCGGAATCATGTTAGCATTAGCTGCATTTATGAAATCTGGCAGATGGATGTCAAGACAAGTTTCCTTACTAGTTTTCGTAAGGAAAGGTTGTATGCAATACAATCAGAAAAGTTTTGTCGATCCTAAAGATGCTAAAAGGTATGCTAGCTCCAGCGATCCTTCTAAGGACTGGAGTAAGCATCTCGGAGTTGGAATGTACGCTTTGATGAGATGATCAAAGATTTTGGATTTATACAAAGTTTATGAGAAACTTGTATTTCCAAAGAAGTGAGTGGGAGCACTATAGAATTTCTGATGAGTATATGTTGTTGACATATTGATGATCAGAGATGATGTAGAATTTCTAGAAAGCATATAGGGTTATTTGAAAGGTGTTTTTCAATAGAAAACCTAGATTAAGCTACTTGAACATTGAGCATCAAGATCGATAAGGATAGATCAAAATGCTTAATAATACTTTCAAATGAGCACATACCTTGACATGATCTTGAAGGTGTTCAAGATGGACCAGTCAAAGAAGGAGTTCTTGCCTGAGTTGTAAGGTACGAAGTTAAGACTTAAAGCTCGACCACGGCAGAAAAGAGAGAAAGGACGAAGGTCGTCCCCTATGCTTTAGACGTAGGCTCTACAGTATGCTATGCTGTGTACCGCACCGGAAGTGTGCCTTGCCATGAGTCAGTCAAGGGGTACAAGACTGATCCATGAATGGATCATAGGACAGCGGTCAAAGTTATCCTTAGTAACTAGTGGACTAAGGAATTTTCTCGATTATGGAGGTGGTAAAAGAGTTCGTCGTAAAGGTTACGTCGATGCAAGCTTAACACCTATCCAGATAGCTCTAGGTAGAGATACCGGATACATATAATGGAGCAACAATTTAGAATAGCTCCAAGTAGAACAGTTATTTGGAACAGCTCCAAATAGAGCGTGGTAGCTGCATCTAGGAGATGACATAGAGATTTGTAAAGCACACACGGATCTGAAAGGTTCAGACCCGTTGACTAAAACCTCTCTCACAAGCAACATGATCAAACATAAAACTCATTGAGTGTTAATCACATAGTGATGTGAACTAGACTACTGATTCTAGTAAACTCTTGGGTATTAGTCACATGGCGATGTGACCTGTGAGTGTTAATCACATGGCGATGTGAACTAAATTATTGACTCTAGTGCAAGTGGGAGACTGTTGGAAATATGCCCTAGAGGCAATAATAAAAGTATTATTATATTTCAATGTTCATGATAAATGTCTTTTATTCATGCTATAACTGTATTATCCGGAAATCGTAATACACGTGTGAATACATAGACCACAATATGTCCCTGGTGAGCCTCTAGTTGACTAGCTCGTTGTGATCAATGGATAGTCATGGTTTCCTGACTATGGACATTGGATGTCGTTGATAACGGGATCACATCATTAGGAGAATGATGTGATGGACAAGACCCAATCCTAAGCCTAGCACAAAAGGTCGTGTAGTTCATTTGCTAGAGCTTTGCCAATGTCAAGTATCTCTTCCTTTGACCATGAGAGCGTGTAACTCCTGGATACCGTAGGAGTGCTTTGGGTGTATCAAACGTCACAACGTAACTGGGTGACTATAAAGGTGCACTACAGGTATCTCCAAAAGTATCTATTGTTTTATGCGGATCAAGACTGGGATTTGTCACTCCGTGTAAACGGAGAGGTATCTCTGGGCCCACTCGGTAGGACATCATCACATGCGCAATGTGACCAAGGAGTTGATCACGGGATGATGTGTTACGGAACTAGTAAAGTGACTTGCCGGTAACGAGATTGAACAAGGTATTGGATACCGACGATCGAATCTCGGGCAAGTAACATACCGATAGACAAAGGGAATTGAATACGGGATCGATTAAGTCCTTGACATCGTGGTTCATCCAATGAGATCATCGTGGAACATGTGGGAGCCATCACGGGTATCCAGATCCCGCTGTTGGTTATTGACCGGAGAACGTCTCGGTCATGTCTGCATGTCTCCCGAACCCGTAGGGTCTACACACTTAAGGTTCGATGACGCTAGGGTTATAAAGGAAGCTTGTATGTGGTAACTGAATGTTGTTTGGAGTCCCGGATGAGATCCCGGACGTTACGAGGAGTTCCGGAATGGTCCGGAGGTAAAGATTTATATATGGGAAGTCCTGTTTTGGTCACCGGAAAAGTTTCGGGCGATATCGGTATTGTACCGGGACCACCGGGAGGGTCCCGGGGGTCCACCAAGTGGGGCCACCTGCCTCAGAAGGTTGCGTGGGCCAAGTGTGGGAGGGGACCAGCCCCTAGGAGGGCTGGTGCGCCCCCCACAAGGGGGCCAAGGCGCAAGGGAGAGTGGGAGGGGGCAAACCCTAGTCCAGATGGGCCTTAAGGCCCATATTGGTGCGCCTCCCTCTCCTCTCCCCCCTTGGCCGCCTCCCCTTTGCCATCTAGGGCTGGCCGCACCCCTTGGGGGTGGGAAACCCTAAAGGGGGCGCAGCCCCCCCTTCCCCCTATATATAGTGAGGCCTAGGGCTGCCCATAACACATGAGTTCTCTCCCTCTTGGTGCAGCCCTACCTCTCTCCCTACTCCTCCTCTCCCATGGTGCTTGGCGAAGCCCTGCGGGATTGCCACGCTCCTCCACCACCACCATGCCGTTGTGCTGCTGTTGGATGGAGTCTTCCTCAACCTCTCCCTCTCTCCTTGCTGGATCAAGGCGTGGGAGACGTCACCGGGCTGTACGTGTGTTGAACGCGGAGGTGCCGTGCGTTCGACACTTGATCATCGGTGATTTGAATCACGACGAGTACGACTCCATCAACCCCGTTCACTTGAACGCTTCCGCTTAGCGATCTACAAGGGTATGTAGATGCACTCTCCTTCTACTCGTAGCTGGTTTCTCCATAGATAGATCTTGGTGACACGTAGGAAAATTTTGAATTTCTGCTACGTTCCCCAACAGTACCTGCCATCAACATCATACACAGGTGAGTCCATAAAAAGTGAAGTTGTGGACGGTGAATTAGCAGAAGGAACATAGCTGACAAGTGCAGTTGCCATCCCTGGACAACTGCAGTGGCTATCCCTGGACAACTGCAGTTGCCATGTATGATCAAATGTGATTGCAATGTATAAACAACCATGGATGGCAAGTGTGAACAAATCTGTGTGGCATGGTTGGACAACTACACATGCCATGCTGAAGAAACTACATTTGCCATGCAGTGACCAACTACTACCATGATTACAGGTTGTTACGGTGGGACTACATCAGCAAACGTCTCATGGGAAGCTTCGTAGTTGCAGGACAATGCTATTGCAGATAGAGCACATCAAATTGGAATGATAGACCACACAAGATGGGCACATGTGGCACAACAAGGTAAGAAAATTTGAACCACAAAAACAACACTGCATTTGTTTTTGTGGGAATAGCATGTGAGGAAAAGAAGATTTGTAATGGTGGTGGTGGAAAAAAACAAACAGAAAACGCTAACAAGTCGTCGTGTGGAATGAGTCATGTATTGTCTTCGAGATTTGCCAGTTGCTCAAAGAGTGTGTGCAACACTAATGATTGATCGCATTTGCCTAGTGAGCTCAAGCCTAGAATACAAAGTTTTGATGCTAGAATATGCTGGTGGCCATGTATTGGCAGCAGTAATTGCCATGTATGTAGGACTGCAGCTGCCATGGATATAGAATCCAAGTTTTGGTACTGAAGAAGCTGGTTGCCATGCATTGTCAACAGTAGTTGCCATGTTTGTTGGACTGTAGCTGCCATGACTGGAGAACTACATTTTCCATGCATGTCCACATGCAGACTCGCGGCTTGTTGTGTGAATGATGTCATGCCAAATCGCATGGAATTGATGTACTCCCTTATGATAAACATGTCATTCAAGCAAAATCTTATGCTCGTACCTGTTTTTTATTACAGGACCTTCAACTACAATCAACAGCGACGTGGGGACATCTACTGTCGGGAGCTCTGAGCCCAGGGAAGACGTGTTCCACCAGACAGACAACAATCATGCCACAAACAATGCCGAGTCAGTGTCGGAAATGGCAATCATTCCAGCAATGCCGACAAGCACACCATTCAACACAAGCACTGGCAACACTCAAGTAGATAAAACTGCCGCCGATACTGAAGTGAGTGATGAAACTGATGACGAAGCACAAGGGGATGAAGATGGTGGGCAATCAGAAATCATGGTACCTCAGCCACCGTACGTTGGGCAGAGATTTGATTCGTTCGCAGAAGCAAAGGAATTCTACCAGACATATGCAAAGTTCCATGATTTTGCGGTCAACACCGAATACCATAGGAAAATTAAAAAAGCTAACGAGTACACAGAGGTGAGATGAGGTGCTACAAGAAACGAAGGAACAAGAAGGGTAAAGGTGTTGCGCCTGTCGTGCCGGAACGAAAGAGAGGTATCATTCTCAAGACGGAATGCCCTGTCCGGTGTAAACTAAACGTAGATGGAGCACGGTGGGTGGTCACTGAATATTTTTATGAGCACAACCATAAGCACAACCTGGTAAAATTTCTGACCGCCCACAAAGGATTCACCCCCCTCGAGAAGAAATTCATAAAGCTGCTACATGATTGTAACGTCGGTCCATCAAGAATGGTCCAGATACTATCACTCATTCACAGCAAAAATGGGACTCTGAGTAGCATGCGCTACATACTAGCTGACGTCACAAACCTAAAGGCAAAGTACCGTAGAGAGAGCAAGTTGGCTGACATAGAGGCCACGATGGCCTACTTCGATGAGAAAGTGAAGGAAGATCCAGATTTCTTCTATAGGATAAGATTGGACGATGAGGACCGTGTCAGGAACATGTACTGGGTGGATGGTGCTGCAAGAAGAGCCTACAAACATTTCTGAGAATGCATTTCATTCGACGCGACATATCTCACTAATATCTACAAGATGCCATGCGCTCCATTCATAGGAATAAATAACCACAATTAGTCGTTGCAGTTTGAATGCGGGCTCGTTCGGAACGAAGACATGGATGGGTACACTTGGTTGTTCAAGACCTTCTTAGAGTGCATGGATGGACTTGCTCCGATGAACATAATAACAGACCAGGATTTTAGCATGCGTGCAGGCATAGAGGAGGTCTTTCTGTTGGCAGTGCACAGGCACTGCAGGTGGCACATTATAAAGAAGACCAAGGAGACGCTAGGACCATTCTTTGCTGACCGTCCAGAGCTGCACAAGGCATTCGAGCTATGCGTGGACCATAGCTTGACGGTGGAGGAGTTTGAAAGGAGATGGATGACCGTGATTGAAACATATCAAGTCTAAGACAACGAGACGCTTGCTAACCTGTGGGAGAAGCAAATGTACTGGGTGCCGGCCTACTTCATGGAGTGCTTCTTCTCGTTTCTACAGATTATGCAGCGCAGCGAGGGGTTCAATGCTGTTTTGAAGCGGTGCGTGAGCCCTGGCAACTCATTGCTACAGTTTGCCAAGCAATACACAGCTTTGCAACAAAAAATACTGGGATCTGAGCTACAACAAGAAGCGAACACCGCGCTAAGGCAACCAAAATTGCTAACGTATTTACCGATGGAGAGACAGATGAGCAAGATATACACCAACAAGATCTTTAACAAGTAAGTCAATTGTGTTACAATCTTATTTTGACAAGCATGAAGGTAGTAGGTGCCATCTAGAATGCAATGCAGTTGAAAAGCTTATTTGAAAATGATGATTTCTTGAAAAGTAGTCATTGAGTACAGAGTAACCATGATATGTAGTTGCCATGTTTACTCAACTGCAGTTTGCATGTTTACTCAACTGCAGTTGCCATGTTTAATGAACTGCAGTTGCCATGTTTAATGAAATGCAGTTGCCATGTTTAATGCACTGTACTTCCATTGGGCATGTTGGTATGGAAATGCCAATGCCAATTAAAGATGTTATGCAGTTGCCATGTTTAATGAACTGCAGTTGCCATGTTTAATGAACTGCAGTTTCCATGTTTAATGTACTGTATTTTGCCATGTTCCAATGAAATGTACTTCTATTGGCCACGACAACATAAGGTGCTACAAAAAACATCACACAAGAGTTTAACAAAAACACACAAAACTTGTAGATTCCAAAAAGAAATAAAGCGTGCCAGCATGTTCACGGCTTTCCAGGTGGACGAACATACGTTCAAGGTGTGTCCTATTTTGGGCATGTCGGATTCAGAACCTGAAGACCCGGACAAAGGAAGTAACTAATTCGTGAAAGCCTCGATAAGCCAAGGCGAATACTACTGCTAATGCTGCAAATTTGAATGGGACGGCATTGTGTGTTGTCACATACTAAAAGTAATGGACATGAACGCTGTGACACGGATGCCCCGCCATTTCATAAGGCGGTGATGGACTTGGGATGCTGACGATGCATTGGCGCCGCAGACATCAAATGCAGTTTTGGCTATGCATGACGAGAGACCAGAGTCAACCATGGAATTCATGCGGCACGTTCTGTTGACAAAGAACTATGCTGAACTAATTGATGAAACATGCAAGAGTGATGACACTGCGAGGGTCATAGGAAAACACAGGAAGGCCCTGAAAAGAGAGCTTGGTGAGATCAAGAAAAGGAAAGCTGAGGAAGCCTTACACAGGTTCCCCCGCACATCAAGTGTGCCTTCGTCCATGGGGCCATCATCTAAAAACTCGGAGGTAGGATCTGGAACAGCAAGCACACAAACCCAGGTCAGGAACCCGCCACATTCCATCACAAAGGGGCGTCCAAAAGAGATAAGATACAAATCGGGATTGGAGATTCAAGCAAAACACAAGAAAACAAAGAAAGGGGCGGGCAATCCGTAAGCAACATTGGACCACTGTGACATGGTCCTTGGTGACATTTTTTTGTAATCTAGATGTTCTAATTTTTTTTAAAATGGGAGAATGACTCTTGAGGGGCATTAGAATTTGAAGGAAAATGCCATGAATGGATAACTGCAGTTGCCACGTGTATGGTACTTAATTTGCCATGTTATGTATACTGAATCTACCATGTTATGTATACTGAATCTGCCATGCTAATTTATACTAAATCTGCCATGCTATTTTATACTGAATCTGCCATGTTGTGTGTACTGGATCTGTCATGTTATGTATACTGGATCTGCCATGTTATTTATACTGAATCTGCCGTGTTGTTTATACTGAATCTATCATGTTAGTTGTACTAAAATATGCCATGTTATTTGTAAAGACTCTCCATCGCGTAGATTTCCGTGTTCAATCAACGCATTTTAGTCACACATAGTGTATTGTGTGCAAAACTATGGGAAACAAGTTGAAAAGGGTCACGTGCAGCAACCGTGAAAAAGGTTACGGCTACATGATCAAACTACCATGCTAGCCGGTACAGTTAGCAATGAAAAAAAAGGAACCAAACAGACAAATGAAAAACGATGATAACTTTCACTAACCATGTCTAATGAACTACATTTGCTATGTTTTAAAACATCATAGACGTATTCGAAACACCAAACTGGTGCTACCAACGATGAAAGCATAATAGTAATCATAAACATAAATGTATCTGCTGTCACACCTAAATAGGTTCACATCCACACATATATTACAGAAAATATTCAAATGTCGCTCACACACCACCACTACATACTAGGCTACACGGGGGTTGCAGTCATAACATAGCACACGGACATAGTTTTGAAAAGAACAAAGGTAATACCTTACATTCCTCGGCAATAGAATGTAAGGTAGGCGTTCGGTATGGAGCACCACGTGATCACTTGTACTTTTTGGTGACTTTCTTGACATCTTCCTCTACGAACTCATGTGCTCCGGACTGCGTGTTGAAATCTTCATTCGTCAACCAGTTCCATGTGTAAATTTTCCGGAGCTCAACGACCATTGCAGCTGTGACAACAGGAACCAGTCTACCTTCCCACTTTGCAAGGTATTCCAACGTGTGAAAGCCACAGTTTGTCCTGTATAAGAAAAGAATCAGGTGAACTCGCAAAGAACAGAGATAACGATGATAAACTTCAATTAAGATGTAACAAAGAGGGTTAGCATTGGTGTAGAGGACACATGAAAAAAGAGATGGGAAATTACTTGTTCCCTTGCTTCGTAGTCGCCACGTACTCAATTGGAAAATGTCTGATCTGGACCTTTCAGTGTTCGTAGTGATGGTTCCATGTCTCTTTGAGGTTGTTGATGAAGTATTCAGCATGCGTAGTAAGGTCTGCATCAGCTGCCAAACACATTGAATCAAGCACCGCAAAACGTTGGTTCTTCAGGTCAAGGCAGATCACATAGTGGTGACCACACTTATCGGGTGGGTCATGCGATGCAAGCTCCTGGAACATGGGGAACAGGACCTGTAAGTAAAATGAAGGAAATAAGAGGCAGAGTCCACATGAAGAACATAAAATGGTGTGATTGGGAAAATGACGTGTAAGGATATCACCGGTTGATGTAAGAGGCACATGAGTGACATAAAGCAGCAAGGGGCCAAAAAGTAGAATCACATAGAATGTTTAGTTATAGTGGGTAGTTAAAAGAAGTTACCATCCATGTATGAACAGAGATGCCCTGTATTTTACTTTGAAGTCGCCACATAGTTTGTACGTGGATGCAAATCAAAAGTCAGTCTATACATGGCAGCTGTTGCCACATGAAACAGCTGTCACATAAACAGGGTGTAGCTACTAGCAAAAAACATACCATGGGAGGAAAAAATGTCCAAAAAAGGAAGGAGTACTCAGACATTTCTTCATTGTGAGCTTGAATTCACCGTGTGCAGCAAAATGCTTCCTCAGGATTTTGTGGTGGAAGTCACCATCCCATATTTTGCAGGTCACACTGTAATACATGATTGTTTTGTCGGGAGACATATCCATATGCTTGTTGATGAAGTCAATCCCACATGCAACTACATTCGTTGAAATTTTACCAAGTGGCCTCACGGACTCGGCAAGATCACCCAGGTCGACGTACGTCGCTTCATATTGTATGACCTTGGTTATGTCCAAACATGAGCTGTATGAAAATGATATAACATGAAAGAATCATGTCTAGTAAGTAAAAAACGTAAACGGATCATATCTAGGAAGTAGAAAAAAGATGAATGGTAAAAAGAGCAAAGAAAAATGAGACGTTATGTGGTGTGGTCATTACGATTTCAGCTCCTTCATGTGCTTGTTGCTGGCCCTCGCATTTCCAAATCGCTTGACAATATCGTACAACTGGTTCTGCTCCTTTGTGGCCTTGACTTCGGCTTCGTAGTCATCTGCGGGAGGTGGGTGAACTACCCTCTGCTACCTCACAGAACCAGGGGTGGAACTTCTAATGGTATCCTTAGATACCATCTCAGCAGGCACGTTGGAACTTGATTGCCCCTGACCTCGTGAGGAACTCCTCTGCAATGTTGCCTCCTCAATCATGTGGTAAACTTCATCAAGTGACGGTGAAATCTCCTCAGGGGTGCCTGCAAGGATCAAAAAGTGGGTTAGGATACCTGGAAAACAAAACAAATGTAGTGTGAAAAGAAAAGGTGCATGATATGAAATGTAGGTACAAAAAGTAGGGAGTTGCCATGTGTAGGCAAATCCAGTTGCCATGTGTATTGCACTTTAGTTGCCATGTGAAAGCAACTGCAGTTGCCATGTTGTGTCAACTCCAGTTGCCATGTGGTTGCCGAATGAAAAATGCAGCATGGAAACAAAATTGCAGGTGACATGCTGCAGCAAATCCAGTTGCCATGTGTAGTGCACTGTAGTTGCCATGTGGAAACAAGTACAGTTGTCATGTTGTATCAACTTCAGTTGCCATGTCGTTGCCGAATGGAAAATACAACATGGCAACAAAAATGTAGGTGTCATGGTGCAACAAATCCAGTTGCCATGGCATCACATAACAGTTGCCATCACAAGTGAGAACCCCAAAAAAATTGCTTGGGACAAAAGTCAGACTACACAGATGTATACAAGAAAATGATAAGCGCAGAAGAAATGTACCTTGGACGATCGGCTCTGCGAACTTGACAGCCTTCCTGCCCTCGACCATTGGCTGCGCCATCATTGTGGCCATGCCTCCCGGGAAAGCAAAGGCAAATGGCATAGGATCTTGCACCATTGGTTGATCTTGACTGATGCCAAGGCTAAAGCTCGATGGGGTGAAGGCCATTGGGTGCCTCTCATGCCTACTGGCTGGACGGCGAACAACTTGCGGGGAAGAATTCAAGGGTGAAAGATCAACAAACATGTCTGAATCGGCCGCTGCAGAATCATCAGGCTTATTCATAGGGCGGGGCGTGTTGTCAGCGGTATCAGCCGCAGCTTTCTTGACAATCTTCTTGTTTGGGTTGTAGGGGACACCAACATTGACTGGGAGCTTGGAAGTGTGCAGATTTATGCTGGGGTTCTCCACTGAGGGTAAAGACGCAGTCTGCTCCGGACGTTCACCCGTGCCCGGCTTGACACCTAGCTCAGTTGTACTCCGGTCTTCCGGTTTCTCCATAACATTGCTTTTGCCAGGTGGTGGGAACAGTGTGGACGCAGGAACATAACCAGACTCATCTCTGCTGCTCCTAGCTATAGTCGGTGCGTTGGGTATGTCTATTGATTGCTTGCGGGGCCTATGATGCCTAGGTGGAAGACCAGCTCGCGAAACTATCGCCTTAGCAACCTCTGCACCACCAGGAGTTGGAGCTGTTGTGCCAAGACTCTCACCTGTGGATGGCATATCATTATGAATTGTCGCCTCAGCCACTTCTGTCGTGGACACAGGAGTGCCACCACGCACGCGCTTGGAATCCATGTTAGATGAGCGGGAATCTTCCTTGCTTAGGTTGGTCTCGGGGGCGTCCACCTCAACGCTTGCTGATAGGGTGGCATGGCTCACAACAGCATCCTTCATTGTCAGCAGAGTGGGCAATATTTCAGCAGTCCTGGCAGATACCGACTCGTCACTCCCTGATGCACGGATGCATGTTGTTGTAGCCTGCACATCTACAACTGGCAGAGATGGTCGGCCACTTGTGTCAGAGCTAGTGGGAACAGTTGACGGTGCAACATCAGTTTTGTCGACTAGCGCCTCATGAACATCTAAGTTGCCACTTGTCAACAACTTTCAATGAAGGCATTCGAGTGGGTCCCTAATGATATGCTTGGTCGCGCGTGTAGTAGTCTTCTTCACCCTGCAAAGGAAAAGCACATGAAAGGTATTAAAAATGAACAAAAAATGTTTGCCATGGTAGAAATCTTAAAAAATGAAAAGTAGGTGGAAAGCTGGTAGTTGCCATGTAGATGGAATAAGAGCTGCCATGTGGCATAGTTAGCAGTTTCCATGCAGAACCAGCAAGAGTTGCCATGCTAGCCATCTTGAAAAATGAAAAAAAAATGTCTGATCTGCCAGGAATACAATTTCAAAACTAGGTATGGGATGAGCACACAAGCCAATGGAAAGATGGTAGTTGCCATGTAGGTACAATAAGAGTTGCCATTTGGCCTAGATAACAGTTGCCATGCAAAAACAAGCAGGAGTTGCCATGTAGTTAAAAAAAGAAAGAGATAACTGGAAAAAAAGCAGTTGTCATGTGTCGTGCTGCACGTTCTCCATGTCATCATCATCGTCCTTGTTGAGAGCAGCATCTCCATCTAGTTCATCTTCTATGTCAGCAAGCTCTTGGGAACTATTGTAGTCATACCGACCACGGCAACCAGTTGGCCGATGTGTCTGTTCTGCAACAAATGTAGTGAACTGCCTCGCAACTGCGTCTCTGTCAGAGCCATTAAGGGACGTCCAACCCTCAACCGACTTCCCGAGCAAGCTGGTCATTCCGGATGCAAACTGCCCAATTAGATGCTCAACAGGTGCCCTCACCTGTGCATGAAACAAGAAGCAGCAATAACCAACCATATTAGAGTGACTTGCACAAGATCAAAATTAATCCAAAGCAACCATAGATATGTATCCTTGATTACCTCAGTAGGGCAAGACGGAGCTGAGTGCATGTCCATCCACTTTCCAAAGTTTTGAGGCCCCCCAAACACGATGTAGTCTATAACATGCTTGTGAAGGAAATATGCCCTAGAGGCAATAATAAAGTTATTATTTATTTCCTTACATCATGATAAATGTTTATTATTCATGCTAGAATTTTATTAATTGGAAACATAATACATGTGTGAAGACATAGACAAACTGAGTGTCACTAGTATGCCTCTACTTGACTAGCTCGTTTATCAAAGATGGTTATGTTTCCTAGCCATGGACAAAAGAGTTGTCATTTGATTAACGGGATCACATCATTCAGAGAATGATGTGATTGACATGACCCATTCCGTTAGCTTAGCACTTGATCGTTTAGTATGTTGCTATTGCTTTCTTCATGACTTATATATATATTCCTACAACTATGAGATTATGCAACTCCCGTTTACCGGAGGAACACTTTGTGTGCTACCAAACATCACAACGTAACTGGGTAATTATAAAGGAGCTCTACAGGTGTCTCCAAAGGTACGTGTTGAGTTGGCGTATTTCGATATTAGGTTTTGTCACTCCGATTGTCGGAGAGGTATCTCTAGGACCTCTCGGTAATGCATATCACTATAAGCCTTGCAAGCAATGTAGCTAATGAGTTAGTTACGGAATGATGCATTACATAACGAGTAAAGAGACTTGCCGATAACGAGATTGAACTAGGTATTGGGATACGACGATCGAATCTCGGGCAAGTAACATACCGATGACAAAGGGAACAACGTATGTTGTTATGCGGTTTGACCGATAAAGATCTTCATAGAATATGTAGGAGCCAATATGAGCATCCAGGTTCTGCTATTGGTTATTGACCGGAAACATGTCTCGGTCATGTCTACATAGTTCTCAAACCCATAGGGTCCGCACGCTTAAAGTTTCGTTGATAGCTTTATTATGAGTTTATAAGTTTTGGTGTACCGAAGATTGTTCTGAGTCTCGGATGTGATCACGGACATGACGAGGAGTCTCGAAATGGTCGAGACTTGAAGATTAGTATATTGGACGACTATATTCGGACACCGTAATAAGTTTCGGAGGTTATCGGATATATACCGGAGTACCGGGGGGTTACTGGAACCCTCGGGGGGTTAATGGGCCACTTGGGCCCAAAGTGGAGAAGAGGAGGGGCGGCCAGGGCAGGCCGCACGCCCCCTCCCCCTCTAGTCCGAATTGGACAAGGAGGGGGGGAGCCCCCCCCCTTTCCTTCCTCCCCTCTCTCCCTTCCTCCCCCCTCTCCTACTTGGACAAGGAAAGGAGGGAGTCCTACTCCCGGTGGGAGTAGGACTCCCCTTGGCGCGCCCTCCTCCTGGCCGGCCGCCCCCTCCCCCTTGAACCTTTATATACGGGGGCAGGGGGCACCTCTAGACCCAATAATTGATCCCTGGATCTCTTAGTCATGTGCGGTGGCCCCCTCCACCATAGTCCTCCTCGATAATATTGTAGCGGTGCTTAGGCGAAGCCCTGCAACGGTAGAACATCAAGATTGTCACCACGCCGTCGTGCTGACGGAACTCTCCCTCGACACTCGGCTGGATCGGAGTTCGAGGGACGTCATTGAGCTGAACGCGTGCTAGAACTCGGAGGTGCCGTAGTTTCGGAGCTTGATCGGTCGGGTCGTGAAGACGTATGACTACATCAACCGTGTTGATCTAACGCTTCCGCTTTCGGTCTATGAGGGTACGTGGACAACACTCTCCCCTCTCGTTGTTATGCATCACCATGATCTTGCGTGTGCGTAGGAATTTTTTTGAAATTACTACGTTTCCCAACAGTGGCATCCGAGCCTAGGTTTTATGCGTTGATATTATATGCACAAGTAGAACACAAGTGAGTTGTGGGCGATACAAGTCATACTGCTTACCAGCATGTCATACTTTGGTTCGGCGGTATTGTTGGATGAAGCGGCCCGGACCGACATTACGTGTGCGTTTACGCGAGACTGGTTCTACCGACGTGCTTTGCACACAGGTGGTTGGCAGGTGTCAGTTTCTCCAACTTTAGGTGAACCGAGTGTGGCTACGCCCGGTCCTTGAGAATGTTAAAACAACACTAACTGGACGAACTATCGTTGTGGTTTTGATGCGTAGGTAAGAACGGTTCTTGCTCAGCCTGTAGCAGCCATGTAAAATTTGCAACAACAAAGTAGAGGACGTCTAACTTGTTTTTGTAGGGCATGTTGTGATGTGATATGGTCAAGACGTGATGCTATATTTTATTGTATGAGATGATCATGTTTTGTAACCGAGTTATCGGCAACTGGCAGGAGCCATATGGTTGTCGCTTTATTGTATGAAATGCAAGTGCCCTGTAATTGCTTTACTTTATCACTAAGTGGTAGCGATAGTCGTAGAAGCAATAGATGGTGAAACAACAATGATGCTATGATGAAGATCAAGGTGTCGCGCCGGTGACGATGGTGATCACGATGGTGCTTCGGAGATGGAGATCACAAGCACAAGATGATGATGGCCATATCATATCACTTATATTGATTCCATGTGATGTTTATCCTTTATGCATCTTATCTTGCTTTGATTGATGGTGGCATTTTAAGATGATCTCTCACTAATTATGAAGAAGTGTTCTCCCCGAGGATGCACCGTTACAAAAGTTCTTTGTGCTGAGACACCACGTGATGATCGGGTGTGATAGGCTCTACGTTCAAATACAACAGGTGCAAAACAGTTGCACACGTAGAATACTCAGGTTAAACTTGACGAGCCTAGCATATACAGATATGGCCTCGGAACATGGAGACCGAAAGGTCGAACGTGAATCATATAGTAGATATGATCAACATAGTGATGTTCACCATTGAAAACTATTCCATCTCACGTGATGATCGGACATGGTTTAGTTGATTTGGACCACGTGATCACTTAGATGACTAGAGAGATGTCTGTCTAAGTGGGAGTTCTTTAGTAATATGATTAATTGAACTTAAATTTATCATGAACTTAGTACCTGAAAGTATTTTGCATGTCTATGTTTGTTGTAGATAGATGACTCATGTTGTTGTTCCGTTAAATTTTATTGCGTTCCTTGAGAAAGCAAAGTTGAAAGATGATGGTAGCAATTACACGGACTGGAAGCACCGTTGGGTGCCAGGCCTGCTGCAGATGCAACTGACGACATTAAGAACGTCTGGCAGAGCAAAGCTGATGACTAATCGATAGTTCAGTGTGCCATGCTTTACGGCTTAGAACCGGGACTTCAACGATGTTTTGAACGTCATGGAGCATATGAGATGTTCCAGGAGTTGAAGTTAATATTTCAAGCAAATGCCCGGATTGAGAGATATGAAGTCTCTAATAAGTTCTATAGCTGCAAGATGGAGGAGAATAGTTCTGTCAGTGAACACATACTCAAAATGTCTGGATATAATAATCACTTGATTCAACTGGGAGTTAATATTCCTGATGATAGTGTCATTGACAGAATTCTTCAATCACTGCCACCAAGCTACAACAGCTTCGTGATGAACTATAATATGCAAGGGATGGACAAGACTATTCCCGAGCTCTTCGCAATGCTAAAGGTTGCGGAGGTAGAAATCAAGAAGGAGCATCAAGTGTTGATGGTCAATAAGACCACTAGTTTCAAGAAAAAGGGTAAAGGGAAGAAGAAGGGGAACTTCAAGAAGAACAACAAACAAGTTGCTGCTCAATAGAAGAAACCCAAGTCTGGACCTAAGCCTGAGACTGAGTGCTTCTACTACAAGCAGACTGGTCACTGGAAGCGGAACTGCCCCAAGTATTTGGCGGATAAGAAGGATGGCAAGGTGAACAAAGGTATATGTGATATACATGTTATTGATCTGTACCTTACTAATGCTCGCAGTAGCACCTGGGTATTTGATACTGGTTTTGTTGCTAATATTTGGAACTCGAAGCAGGGACTACGGATTAAGCGAATATTGGCTAAGGACGAGGTAACTATGCGCGTGGGAAATGGTTCCAAAGTCGATCTGATCGTGGTCGGCACGCTACCTCTACATCTACCTTTGAGATTAGTTTTAGACCTGAATAATTGTTATTTGGTGCCAGCGTTGAGCATGAACATTATATCTGGATCTTGTTTGATGCGAGACAGTTATTCATTTAAATCAGAGAATAATGGTTGTTCTATTTATATTAGTAATATCTTTTATGGTCATGCACCCTTGAAGAGTGGTCTATTTTGATTAAATCTCGATAGTAGTGATACACATATTCATAATGTTGAAGCCAAAATACGCAGAGTTGATAATGATAGTGCAAC
Source organism: Triticum dicoccoides (assembly GCF_002162155.2). Lineage (NCBI taxonomy): Eukaryota > Viridiplantae > Streptophyta > Magnoliopsida > Poales > Poaceae > Triticum > Triticum dicoccoides. The sequence continues at coordinate 15,665,749 of NC_041389.1, read as the reverse complement.
TTATTTGTGGCACTACCATTTGGGTCATATTGGTGTAAAGCGCATGAAAAAACTCCATACTGATGGACTTCTGGAATCACTTGATTACGAATCACTTGGTACTTGCGAACCGTGCCTCATGGGCAAGATGACTAAAACGCCGTTCTCCTGAACTATGGAGAGAGCAACTGATTTTTTTGAAATCATACATACCGATGTTCGTGGTCCAATGAATATTGAGGCTCGCGGCGGGTATCGTCATTTTCTCACCTTCACGGATGATTTGAGCAGATATTGGTATATCTACTTAATGAAACACAAGTCTGAAACATTTGAAAAGTTCAAAGAATTTCAGAGTGAAGTGGAAAATCATCGTAACAAGAAAATAAAATTTCTACGGTCTGATCATGGAGGAGAATATTTGAGTTACAAGTTTGGTTTACATTTGAAACAATGTGGAATAGTTTCGCAAATCATGCCACCCAGAACACCACTGCGTAATGGTGTGTCCGAACGTCATAATTGTACTTTACTAGATATGGTGCGATCTATGATGTCTCTTACTGATTTACCGCTATCATTTTGGGGTTATGCTTTAGAGACGGTCGCATTCACGTTAAATAGGGCACCCTCAAAATCCGTCGAGACGACGCCTTATGAACTATGGTTTGGCAAGAAACCAAAGTTGTCGTTTCTTTAAGTTTGGGGATGCGATGCTTATGTGAAGAAACTTCAACTAGATAAGCTCAAACCTAAATCGGAGAAATGTGTCTTCATAGGATACCCAAAAGAGACTATTGGGTACACCTTCTATCACAGATCTGAAGGCAAGACTTTTGTTGCTAAATTCAGATCCTTTCTAGAGAAGGAGTTTCTCTCGAAAGAAGTGAGTGGGAGGAAAGTAGAACTTGATGAGGTAACTGTACCTGCTCCCTTAATGGAAAATAGTTCATCACAGAAACCGGTTCCTGTGACAACTACACCAATTAGTGAGGAAGCTAATGATATTGATCATGAAACTTCAGATCAAGTTACTACCGAACCTCGTAGGTCAACCAGAGTAAGATCCGCACTCGAGTGGTACAGTAATCCTATTCTGGAAGTCATGTTACTTGACCATGACGAACCTACGAACTATGAGGAAGCGATGATGAGCCCAGATTCCGCAAAATGGCTTGAGGCCATGAAATCTGAGATGGGATCCATGTATGAGAACAAAGTATGGACTTTGGTTGACTTGCCCGATGATCAGCAAGCCATCGAGAATAAATGGATTTTCAAGAAGAAGACTGACGTTGATGGTAATGTAACTGTCTATAAAGCTCGACTTGTTACAAAAGATTTTTGACAAGTTCAAGGGGTTGACTACGATGAGACTTTCTGACCCGTAGAGATGCTTAAGTCTGTCCAAATTATGTTAGTGATTGTCGCATTTGATGATTATGAAATATGGCAAATGGATGTCAAAACTGCGTTCCTGAATGGATTTCTGAAATAAGAGTTGTATATGATGCAACCAGAAGGTTTTGTCGATCCAAAAGGTGCTAACAAAGTGTGCAAGCTCCAGTGATCCATTTATGGACTGGTGCAAGCCTCTCAGAGTTGGAATAAACGCTTTGATAGTGTGATCAAAGCATATGGTTTTATACAGACTTTTGGAGAAGCCTTTATTTACAAGAAAGTGAGTGGGAGCTCTGTAGCATTTCTGATATTATATGTAGACGACATATTGTTAATTGGAAATGATATAGAATTTCTGGATAGCATAAAGGGATACTTGAATAAAAGTTTTTCGATGAAAGACCTCGGTGAAGCTGCTTACATATTGGGCATCAAGATCTATAGAGATAGATCAAGACGCTTAATTGGACTTTCACAAAGCACATACCTTGATAAAGTTTTGAAAAAGTTCAAAATGGATCAGGCAAAGAAAGGGTTCTTGCCTGTATTACAAGGTGTGAAGTTGAGTCAGACTCAATGCCCGACCACATCAGAAGATAGAAAAAAAATGGAAGATGTTCCCTATGCTTCAGCTATAGGCTCTATCATGTATGCAATGTTGTGTACCAGACCTGATGTATGCTTAGCAATAAGTTTAGCAGGGAGGTACCAAAGTAATCCAGGAGTGGATCACTGGACAACGGTCAAGAACAACCTGAAATACCTGAAAAGGACTAAGGATGTGTTTCTCATTTATGGAGGTGACAAAGAGCTAGTCATAAATGGTTACGTCAATGCAAGCTTTGACACTGATCCGGACGATTCTAAATCGCAAACCGGATACATGTTTATATTGAACGGTGGAGCTGTTAGTTGGTGCAGTTCTAAACAAAGCGTCGTGGCGGGATCTACATGCGAAGCGGAGTACATAGCTGCTTCGGAAGCAGCAAATGAAGGAGTCTGGATGAAGGAGTTCATTTCCGATCTAGGTGTCATACCTAGTGCATCGGGACCAATGAAGATCTTCTGTGACAATACTGGTGCAATTGCCTTGGCAAAGGAATCCAGATTTCACAAGAGGACCAAGCACATCAAGAGACGCTTCAATTCCATCCGGGACCAAGTCCAGGTGGGAGACATAGAGATTTTGAAGATACATACAGATCTGAATGTTGCAGACCCGTTGACTAAGCCTCTTCCAGGAGCAAAACATGATCACCACCAAGGCTCCATGGGTGTTAGGATCATTACTGTGTAATCTAGATTAGTGACTCTAGTGCAAGTGGGAGACTGAAGGAAATATGCCCTAGAGGCAATAATAAAGTTATTATTTATTTCCTTACATCATGATAAATGTTTATTATTCATGCTAGAATTGTATTAACCGGAAACATAATACAGGTGTGAATACATAGACAAACTGAGTATCACTAGTATGCCTCTACTTGACTAGCTCGTTTATCAAAGATGGTTATGTTTCCTAGCCATGGAGAAAAGAGTTGTCATTTGATTAACGGGATCACATCATTAAGAGAATGATGTGATTTACATGACCCATTCTGTTAGCTTAGCACTTGATCATTTAGTATGTTGCTATTGCTTTCTTCATGACTTATATATATGTTCCTACCACTATGAGATTATGCAACTCCCGTTTACCGGAGGAACACTTTGTGTGCTACCAAACGTCACAACATAACTGGGTGATTATAAAAGAGCTCTACAGGTGTCTCCAAAGGTACATGTTGAGTTGGCGTATTTTGAGATTAGGTTTTGTCACTCCGATTGTTGGAGAGGTATCTCTAGGCGGCCCTCTCGGTAATGCACATCACTATAAGCCTTGCAAGCAATGTAGCTAATGAGTTAGTTACGAAATGATGCATTACATAACGAGTAAAGAGACTTGCCGGTAACGAGATTGAACTAGGTATTGGGATACCGACGATCGAACCTCGGGAAAGTAACATACCGATGACAAAGGGAACAATGTATGTTGTTATGCTGTTTGACCGATAAAGATCTTCATAGAATATGTAGGAGCCAATATGAGCATCCAGGTTCCGCTATTGGTTATTGACCTGAAACGTCTCTCGGTCATGTCTACATAGTTCTCGAACCCGTAGGGTCCACACGCTTAAAGTTTCGTTGACAGTTTTATTATGAGTTTATAAGTTTTGATGTACCGAAGATTTTTCGGAGTCCCGGATGTGATCACGGACATGACGAGGTGTCTCAAAATGGTCGAGACATGAAGATTGGTATATTGGACGACTGTATTCGGACACCGGAATAAGTTTCGGAGGTTATCGAATATATACCGGAGTACCGGGGGTTACCGGAACCCCCCGGGGTGTTAATGGGCCACCTGGGCCCAAAGTGGAGAAGAGGAGGGGCGGCCAGGGCAGGCCGCACGCCCTCTTCCCCTCTAGTCTGAATTGGACAAGGAGGGGGGGCGCCCCCCCCCCCTTTCATTCCTCCCCTCTCTCCCTTCCTTCCCCCTCTCCTACTTGGACAAGGAAAGGAGGGAGTCCTACTCCCCGGGAGTAGGACTCCCCTTGGCGCGCCCTCCTCCTGGCCGGCTGCCCCCTCCCCCTTGAACCTTTATATACGGGGCCAGGGGGCACCTCTAGACACAACAATTGATCCTTGGATCTCTTAGTCGTGTGCGGTGCCCCCCTCCACCATAGTCCTCCTTGATAATATTTGTAGTGATGCTTAGGCGAAGCCCTGCGACGGTAGAACATCAAGATCGTCACCATGCTGTCGTGCTGATGGAACTCTCCCTCGACACTCGGCTGGATCGGAGTTCGAGGGACGTCATTGAGCTAAACGCGTGCTAGAACTCGGAGGAGCCGTAGTTTCGGTGCTTGATCAGTCGGGCCGTGAAGACGTACGACTACATCAACTGCGTTGTTCTAACGCTTCTGCTTTCGGTCTACGAGGGTACGTGGACAACACTCTCCCATCTGTTGCTATGCATCACCATGATCTTGTGTGTGCATAGGAATTTTTTTGAAATTACTACTTTTGCCAACAGCTTGGCCATCAGCTGGAAATAACCAAAAATTGCTAGGATGTAAGAGAGAAAATGATGAACACTAACTAACAGTTCATGTATAGCAAAATAAACAAAAAAAGAGGAAGATAATAGAAGTTTCAGCACGGACGACAGAGTTGCAATGTGGAGTGAGACATGGATACCATGCGCAGACAGACATGGCTAATAAGGTAGTCATCTCTTGTTAGGCACAGACGGTTGCCACATGAGGATTTTCTCGTATGTTATGCAGCAAAAAATTGTAAGAATGCCGTGTAGAGAAAGAAACCAGAACTAACCTGCACTTTCCCATATTTGCTATTAGTTACCCTGTCTGCAGCAAGCACAACGTTGACAGCATCATAAGTCCACACAGAAACAACAAACTTGTGTGTAGGCGGCGGGCCTCCTGTCCCAGTGAAGTCCACGATGGACAGATCAAGACAGTCGACGTACATAAGCTGATGTACAACAATTTGAAAAGGAGAAAATATCAGTTGCCATCATGGTATTTTACAAAAACAAGCTAATGTATGTTCCTACAATCATCAAGTTGAAATGCATGAAAAGAAAAGAAGAAGTTGCCATCTGACTGTGTTAGTTGCCATCATGGTATGATGGCAGTTGCCATCTTGTTATGATGTTAGTTGCCACAATGTCACCATCATGGTTGCCATGCATAAATAAAGGTGTTAAAGAGTGTTCACAAAAAGGACTGGTAAAAACATATCATTAAATGCAGTCGACAACCCTTCTGGTACATTTTGTTTGAGAATGCATCATGCAGGAAGTCGGCAATAAACTTACACCAATTCATGTTCTTCACATCTTTCAGTTTCGCCTACACAGTACAAATTTCAGGACAACAAGTTGTCGCATCAGAAATCAAATGGAAAAACATCAAAAAAACTGGCAGTGACTAGCTTACACATGACATCAGAGCCAAAAGATTGAAGGAAATAAAGGAGTATAGATAGATCGTTCACCAGGATGGGGAAGCATTTGTTGCTTGGGCGAAGAGAAGTGGTCGGCGCGAAAACAGCTGAGATGAGGTACATGAGTAGCTTCATCTTAAAAACCTCGCCATGGGTTGTCATGGCCTGCAGCGAATCTGCCAGGAAAGTCGTGTTCCGCATGGATTCCAACCCAGGAAACAAACGGGGAAACAACGTTTCCTCGATCTTATTATTGACCTCATACGGGACTTTGATTTCTCCACGGGGCACACCCAAAGTGCAGAAAACGGATTCCTCGTCCAACGGCAATCTTCCACGTCCCGGAATCACAAATTCCCTGGAGGCGGGGTCGTAAATCTCACCAAGCCACTCGCATATATGGTTCACTAGATTCTTGCACCGAACATCCATCAGAACATGCATACCCATCTCAGCAGCAGCTCCCTTCTGATCGTCGATAAATCTGTCGGTCAATGAAGTCGGGCGTTCCTGCGAAGCCCTATTGCGAGTACGTTTCTTCTTCTACAAAATAGACAAATGATCATTTGTTGCCATGTTTTCACTGTCATGAAAATTTAGTTCCTAACAGACGATTGCAAGCTCGATGTGGCATCCAAAAACATATGTAGGGGGGAGGGGGGACAGTTACCTCATCGCCGTCTTTTCTCCGTCCAGTTGCCCGAGTCTGCTACGGTACATCCATGAAATCATCATCATTGTTTTGATGATCGCCGCGAGCCATTTTGCTAAGGTAAGAACAAACCAAATTGTCAGGGTGGAAATGAAATGTATGAAGTAAGCAGTTGCCACCTAACAGAATGTGCTCGCCACATGGGCTCAATTGAAATGGCAAATAGTGAAGGAAAATATCATATGAACACACATGCACCCCTATGATTGTCAAAAACATAAATGTGGCAATTAAACACATTGGCTTCGTTTGAAAAATGTACAGATCGTAATGCACTTAAAACAAAATGTTGAAGTTGCCATGTTAGCACAAGATATTACGAAAGAAAGGCACAAATCTTCCACTGCACAAACATAAAATGTGGCAACTCACACCCTGTCCTCATACAAAAATGAGTTACCATGTGTTCAAAGTCAAAATGTGTTATGTTAAAATTGTCATGTTAAAATGCAACACAAATTCAAAAAAAGCGTTGAAAACATCTACTGAACAACCTCTAATTGCAATGCACACACTGACCTCATATTAAAAATGAGTTGCCATTTAGTACGGCCAAATATGTTCAGATATCACAAGTCAGCGTGGCAAAACACAAATTTGGGTCTGTAGTACAATGAATTTGCCAGATTATCCTGCCTATAACATGGCAACAGCCATATTATGTTCACAAAAATACTTGCCACATGGAAAGCATATATGTGGCAACTGACACAGTTGATGTGGAAATTAGTTGCCATCCAGTGCACATAGTTGCTGAAACTGTCATGACTACCTATTTACTACACTTCACCATGCCACATTATCCTGTCAGTTGCCACAAGTCAGCGTGGCACAACACAAATTTGGGTCTGCAGTACAGTGAATTTGCCACATTATCCTGCCTACAACATGGCAACAGCCATACTGTGTTCACAGAAATACTTGCCACATGAAAAGCATATATGTGGCAACTGATACAGTTGATGTGGAAATTAGTTGCCATCCAGTGCACATAGTTGCTGAAACTGCCATGACTACCTATTTACTACACTTAACCATGCCACATTATCCTGTCAGTTGCCACAAGTCAGCGTGGCAAAACACAAATTTGGATCTATAGTACAGTGAATTTGCCACATTATCCTGTCTGTGTTCACAAAAATACTTGCCACATGGAAAGCATATATGTGGCAACTGACACAGTTAATGTGGAAATTAGTTGCCATCCAGTGCATTTAGTTGCTGAAACTGCCATGACTACCTATTTACTATACTTTATCATGTCTACAGCGTGGCAACAGCCATATCATGTGCACGAAATTAGTTGCCACATGAAAAACATATTTGTGGCAAATATCACAGTCGATCAGGAAATTAGTTGCCATACGGTGCAGATAGTTACTGAAATTACCATGTTTGCATTCATACTTCACTTTGAGAAACAACTATCTAGATCTAGGGTTCAATGGCAACTATCATAACTTAAAATTCATCAACAAATTCTCCCTGCACTGATCGCAAATAGCATTTCGAGGCAACGAGCAACTATCGGACAGAAAAACGACTGCCCAATCCCAAGGCACAACCAGGATGTGGCTCCGGACAGGCCGAACCACACCAGAGTGACCGCCACCGTGGCGGCGACGAAACTGCTCAATGCCACCGAAAACGGCAAGCGCAAGACTCCGCCGGCGGCGGGAACGCCGGCGCATCGCGAACCCGTCTGAATCTCAATGAATCTCGAGCGAAGCATCGACCACGGAGGGGAGGGGAGAAATGCAGGAAAGGATTTTGAGCGTGGGAGGGAGCATTACCTTCAATCTGCTGGCACTCCGGCGAAGACGCTCCGGTCCGGCGAGTCCCACCGACGGCCGCGAATGCCGTCGACTCTTCCGCCTCAGCCGTTGCCTTCTCCTCCAATCGACTGAACAGCGGGGTGGGTTGTGCGAGTAACTGAGGGGAGGAGTAAATGGAACCGTGAGGGGAGAGGGGGCGAAGTGCGCGACATGTTTGACGGCAACCACGGTCGGGCGTGGCGTGCGGGCGCAGAGCAGTTCCATCGCACGCCCCTGAGTGGCAACCGCTGACCGCGGGGAGGCAACCGGCGTGTGGGCGAACTATGTCACACACACCACACACGCGCCTTGTCCTACGTGGCACACAAAATCAGCCAAAACATGCCAAGATTCGTGTAGAGACTGCTGGACGGCGGTGGAGGCGTGTGGTTGAGATGGCTAAGGCCTACACGTGTGAGCGTTAGTGTTTTGGTAGAAGAATGGCTGGTTTGTGAGATGGAGAGTTGTGCATGTGGTACATCGTAATAGATTGAACTCAATTACTATATCTGCTGCAAATTTTACCGGGATTAGAAGACCGACTGCTTTGCAAAGCAGAGTGTTGTGCGTGACTAGCAGTAACCAATATAATTCCATTACTTTATCATGCATGCGGTTTTACCGTCATGATTAGCTCGTTGGTCCAAAGCCACCGGACGGAGGTGAGGCGAGCGGACTGGTAACCGAAATTAAATAACTTACTATATTTTCTACTTCGTTTTACCATCACACAATTAGCGGTGCGGGACTGAATTGGTTTGGTCGCGTGGTATGCGGGTGATTAGCGACTGGTGCGTAGAATAAGAACTTTGCGCGCTCACTTAGTTTAGCACCATCGTGTGTGCGTGTATATATATATATATTTACGTCATCGTGGGTAGGATTTAATAAACATTAATTACACAATCACATTAATATAGATAGATAAATCATGAGCTAGTGTGCTGTATTATTTATATCTCATTGCAATACATGGTCATTGTTCTAGTTTGCATACTACTCCCTCCGTCTCAAAATAACTGTCTCAAGCTTCGTACAATTTTGTACTAAAGCTAATACAAAGTTGAGACACTTATTTTGGGATAGAGGGAGTACGTTTTAAACTCGAAAGGATCCGGAAGGGCCAGGAGTATATAGCATTATGTTTCAAAGGATTGCCCTTGATTCAAAAAAAAACAAAAATAAAATCGCCCCTAATCAGGTTGCAATCATATACCTACAGAATGGGAGCCGGAAGGAGGCCACCGAACGCCTTTGCGGTTCAGGATTTTCTCGTTGCGCTTGTCTGTTGCCAAGCGGGACCTTACAAGCTGGCCAATGAGCTCAATATTGCTGAGGTTATGTATTGATGTTGTTTCTGCAACAAGGCATTGCTAAAGAGACGTCTTGGCACAAACGTTTCATATGCATGAGAAATGCAAATTCGTACTTCCACGGTCGGTCGACTCACTCCTCTCCAGTCTGGTCGAAAACATCCTAATACTTTCCATGTCTACAAGTAATCAACAACTAAGAGGCAAATGATAAGCTATCATGTTACTTTGGGGCTTAGTAGTCGACACACAATGCTAGCTAGGAGCAACTCAGTATGAATATATATTGGTAAAGGAACCTGGTCCTCAGCTACCATCATTGAACAAATAAGCGAGATGACAATAACTCAAAAGGGACGATCAAGCAGAAGTCCAACCGTTAAATGTTTCAGTAGTTACGCACAAACTAAAATAATCTAGCTGGTGCTGCGACTTCCGTCTTTGCGCAACAAGCTAGGTGTTACAAATAACCTTGTTTCAATCACCGCTCAGTCAGTCAGTCACAGATAAGTGGCAAGAAAATTTTCAGTATACCTAGTCTAATTGATGTGCCACAAAATTAAGCATAATGTTTGAACCCGTGCTAAAAGTGAGATTTGAAATGATGGAGAATGGAGTATATAACATTATGTTTAAAATGGTTGCCCCAAATCAGGCTGCAAGTACATCTGAAAGGAGGCCACTCAACGCTTCTACTATTCGCTGTTTTGTTCCATGGACATAGAATCTTGGAGGTCATGGCGCTAGTCTCTTGCTGGAGAGGCCTTAGAAGCTGGCCAATGAGCTTATCATTGGTGAGGCTCCGCATTTTTATCTTCTTCCTGCAACGAAACATTGCTAGATATGTCTTGGCACTCCAACGTTTCATATGCATGAGAAATGCAAACCCCAACTTCCACCACCAGTCGACTCACTCCTCTCCAATCTTGTTAAAAACGTCCTGATGCCTTCCCTGCCTACAAGTAATCAAGCACTGAGAAGCAAATGATAAGCTATCCTGCAGTCTATGGGGCCTGAGTCATGAACCAACAATGCTAGCTAGGAGGAACTCGGTATGAATATACGGGGAAAGGCAACCACGTCCTCAGCTACCATCATTGAACCTTGGAATGATGTCATATGCCACAAGAGAAGTGTAGTGTGGTGTCAAAACCAAAATTAAAACAAACTCATTATTGACTTTTTTTTTGTTCTATTGATACATAACTTTTGTACTGTTGATCTGCAGCTCGGGGATAATTGTATGACTTTTCTTGATGTTATTATCATGAACCGAAACATAATTACGGTAGCAAAGTATGATGGTAGAGTAACATTGCCTGTATATCCGTGGATGCATGGTTTTACTAATAATATGTGCAATAAAATTGATTCTAATAGAAAAATACATATCAAAATAATATAACATTTTTTGCGAATGAAATAATAAGGAGAGGGGAGAGGGCCAGGGCGACCCCCATTGGCCAAAAAGCCCAGTTTAGTACTTTATAAAAAATACCATGCTACTTTACAAAAATGCCCTCTTAACTTAATAAAATGCCACGAAAAATATTATTTTGCTTTATTTGGTCCACTGTGGAAAAATTCATTAAAAAGCCATGTTAGTAAAACACAGAGAAAAATCGTTGGCTCTGTTAATTTTTGAGAAAGAATGCAATCTCTTAGAAATGCCATGATAAAAAATGCCATCTCTTCATATAAAATGCCGTCTCTTAATAATAAAAAGCCACTAATAAACAAAAAAGGGATCTCTTCATATAAAATGTGAACTCTTAATAACAAAAAAAAGCATCTTTTCATAAACAAAAAATGCCTTCGATCAACGCAAATGCCATCTCTTAATAATAAAAACTGCCATCAATAAACAAAAAAACCATGTCTTCATACAAAATGCAATCTCTTAATTATAAAAAAAATGTCATCTCTTAGTAATAAAAATGCAACCCTATTATCAATAAAATGTCATGCTCTTATTAATAAAACTGTCATGTCATTACAAAATAATAACTACCATCCTCTTATAATAAAACTGCCCCGTGAGAACTAAAAAAATAATGATTTTTCAGGATGACTTAAAAACAGAAAACCATAAAGAATGTCATGCTATATATAATACATGTTTTAACACAAATGTTCACAAGCTCGCTCTCTAGCCCAGTGGTAGGAGTTCCATGTCGACAGGAGTGTTGAGTAACGTGATTGTATAGGAAAGTTAGGATAGCGTAGGATATTATTCTACCTTGCCTTATACTTCAAGATGATCATGTACTCCTATATATATATGCCCACGAGGATCAAGCAATACAACAAACTATTCCACCAATCACCCTCTCTCCCTTCTAACATGGTATCAATCGCAAGTTGATTCTAAACCCTAGCCGCCGCCGCTTCCACACCTGCGCGCCGCCCCCGGGGCGGTCGGCCTCCATGACCGTCGCCGGGGGCCGGGCCACCCGTACCTAGGGTTCGTCCGCTGGTCGTGTTGACCGGCTGCCCTAGAGAGTCTTTTCCCCGAGCCTTGCTCCGGGGTTTTCTCTCTCCCGCCGGTCATCTTGATCGCGCGGTTTCTTTTTGGTTTTCCGATCTATTCTTGATCGGTTTGCGTCGCCCAGCGCCGCCGTCGACCCCGAGCGCCTCTACTCCGACCCCGGCGTGACCAGCCGGCCTCTCCTCCGACCCGGCGGCCACGCGCGCCGAGGCGGCCCTTGGCCACCGCCGTTCGCGCGCCGGCCCGCCCGTCGATCTACGCCGGCCGTCACCGCCCTGCTTCGACCGGGACTCTTGCATCACCCGACCCAGCGGCCTCGCGCCATGCGGCGGCCAATCATAGCCGCCCTGCCGCCCGCTGTCGCCGGCTTCGTCTCGGACACCGCCTTCACCCTGTCTCCACCGAGCGGCGTCCCTGACCTCGCGCGCGATCGGATAGATCACCCGCCCGCCGCCGCGATCCGCCTCATCTACGCCGTGCGACCGACCTGGCCCGTCGGTTGCGCGCGCCTCCGCAGGTCCCGTGAAGATCGTCCCCGAGTTCAGCGCGTCCCTCCACCGATCGAGCAACGGGCTGCCGCTGCGTCACCCCGTCGGGCCACAGCGTCGCCGCCCCGTGGTTCTTTTCCTGGCTGCACCGACCCGCGCCACCGCTACGTCGCCCCTTCGGGCCGTAGTGCCGAGGCCCGTGGTCCACCGCCGCCTTGAGGTCGTCCGCTCCTGGTCGTCCCCGTGGCCGCACCGACCCTCGCGCCGCCGCTACGTCGCCCCGTCGGGCTGTAGCGAGCGTGGCACGCGGTCCACGCAGCCGTCCCGAGGCCGTCCCCGCGGTTGCACCGACCCACACTCGTCTGCCGCGCCGCCCCTTCGGGCTGTCGCGCCGCGGCCCGCGGTCTCCGCAGCCGCCCCGAGGTCTTACCGCCGTCGCCCCCGACCTGCCCGCCGCCGCTGCGTCGCCCCTTCGGGCCGTAGCGCCGCGGCCCACGGTCCACTCCGCCGTCACTGCGTGATGACCTCCCATGGTATGCGCCGCGCCGTCTCCCTTGGGGCGGGAACGCCATCGTCCGCGCCGGTCTTCGTCACGTTGTCAGGGTTTTCCGCCTACTTCGAGCACCGCCGCCGCGCTCCTAATCATGCCGCCGCCGTCGTCAGGCCGCCGATGCCGCTTTTCTTTGGCCGCCATCGCCGCTACCCCGTAGCCGCCGCAGCTGTCCCTCCACCTCCTTCGTCTTCATCCAGCACCAGTCCGTCGTCAGCGTCGCCGTCATCTACCTCGACCACTTCGTCTACTCCGACCACCGTTGGTGACATTGGCCCCGTGTCGATGGACGCCGCAACCGTCATCGAGTTCTTCTCTGCTGGCCCTCCGACTTCTTTGACATGGCGTACAGCTCGTGTAGGTCCTAGTCTCCGCATGCCTGGTGCTGGCAACACCGCCGCGTGCCTTCGTCCATGACGTGTCCGCGGGCCTTGCAAGCCTGGTGCGGCGCTTCGTCAACTTCGTCTTCGTCCGTCTACGCATGCCCGATGCTGGCAACACCGGTGCGTGCATTCATCTACGATGTGTCCTCGGGCTTGGCAAACCTGCCGCGACGCGTCGTCAACAACATCTCCTCTCTGGCGCACCACTATTTCGACACCACTGCGCCCATGCTAACTCGGCGCCCCCTTGCGCTCACAGCTCCACGGCGACTTCCTCGACACCGGCCACCCCGACTCGACATCGACCACGGCATTGTTCGCACGGCTACCTCGACCACGGCTCCACCACACACGCTCTCGGCTACATCGACAAACGGCACAAAGGGCTACCGCCTGCTTGAGCAACCTCATCGGTTTTCACTCCAGCCACGACTCCGCGATGCATCGACCGTTACGACTGTGGGGGGGTGTCCATTAGCTTGCCTTCGGATTCTTCTCCAGTCTCACCGTATGCGTCGCTACGGTTGTGACTGCGGGGGGATGTTGAGTAACGTGATTGTATAGGAAAGCTAGGATAGCGTAGGATATTATTCTACCTTGCCTTGTACTCCAAGATGATCATGTACTCCTATATATATGCCCACGAGGCTCAAGCAATACAACGAACTAATCCACCAATCCCCCTCTCTCCCTTCTAACAAGGAGAGGTAGCTATTTCGAATCTACCCCCTTGTGTGTTATGCATTTTTGAAAAAATAAAGAAAAACAAGACTTCACCTTGCCAGTTACTATTTCCGAATAATAAAACATAAATTAGGATGAAATGTAAAATATCCTCTCTATCTCTACAATGTGTTGCCGATATGGATATATGAACAACTTCAGTAACTGCATCCTCAATGAACCTGGGAATGATTTCATACGCAACAAAAGATGAGTGTTTTATCAAAACCGAAATCAAATGAAGCTCCTGATGCAAATATGTACTGTTGTTCCTCTTTCACAAGTGGCATTGCTTTGTTGTGGTAACTTTGATGCTATCATATATTAGACAAAAGAAAGATTGTTTCATTCTCGAACTAAATAAAGTGAATTAGATTTATTTTTTTCATTTTTTTGTGGAGAAAGCTTCGTTTAGCCGTCACTACACTTCTGTGGGTATCTGCCATGGAAGGAATTTTTGGAGCGGTCTAGTACGGATGTGCTCGCTTTTTCCATGCACAACTCTTGTGTGTATTCTCATTATCATACCAAAATATCCACCATCCCTCAAGAACTATTTAAAGGTCTTGCTGCTGTAAACTCATGTACTTGTACCCCAGCACGATGTCACTGTCATCTCTCTGACCTGCAAACATCGATGCAACCCGCATCACTGCAGCTGCCAAATGGAGGCTAGTGATTATTGCTTTTACAGTAACCATTGCAGTTTCAACTTGGAGCAGGAATAGTTTTCCGAGGTTAGCTGTTTCGAGTGTACACTGTTTTAACCTGCGATTGTACTAAATTTTTTTTGCGAGGTTAAAGAGAGTTTTATTTCATTATGATCGGGTTACAATCTCAAGATAACAAGTCCTCACAGAACGGAGGCCTCGAGTTCAACCATACCACAATACAAGCATTGGTACGGCTATAATGAGCCAGCTGATGTGCTACACTATTCTGATCTTTACTAACTTTAAGTGGGACAAACTCTCTATCAACCATAAGAGCTTTAATCTCTGCAGCTAAGTGTCCATATTGATATGGTTAATATTGCAGTCACTGTAATGTTTTGTGACACGGAACTAATTACTCATGAAAGCTTCAGAATCCATATTTTTCAAGCGAGGACGATGAACATCTCAGTTATTGCCGAATAGGGAACATTGTTTACTTTCTGCCAACTCCAAGTAACATCTTAACATTGTGTACTTTCTGCTAACTCCAAGTAACATCTCTTTAATTTCTGAAATAATTAATCAGAATGATCTTCAATCTCTAGATTGTAGTATTTCCTAGCTACTTTCTATGCTCCCCTTTCTGTGGATGTGTATCAAGGTGATATTCTAAGACGAGTACTCGACTAAGACAAATGTCATGCTAAAACTTTTTCATCTTAACCGACGGAGTACCACCAAGTAAGACTACATTACAAGTGTGATCGATGATGGCCGATCCCTAGGTTTTGGTAATGAGAGTTACTCCCTCCGTTCCTAAATATAAGTCTTTACAAAGACTTATATTTAGGAACGGAGGGAGTAGTTTTTAGACCTGCATGCATTGTTGGTGTTGCTGGATGCACGACTGTTTTTGACAAGTTCCCGCTACCTTCCATCCCTAAGCAAGACAGGAACTAACTTGTGAATTAAGGCCACACGAGAGGAAGACCATGTTGACTCTAAATTAGGAGATGTTGCTTACAAAACAGGCATTAGAAAGGAACGGGAAGGGGAGTATATAACTGAAAAGATAGTGGCGCGACAAAGCTGAGACAGTCCCAATCCGGGTGACAGACATATAATAAGCTAATATTGGTTTCGTTTTTATGGCCCATGCCACGTCGTTTTAGCCTGGTACTCGCCTATAATGATCGAATTAAATTTGAGCATCCTATCATGCAGAGAAATCTCAATCATTTTTTTTTTGTACCACGACTGATGTGAATTGGACATAGAGAGCAAGCCCATGCAGTTCAGGTAGTGGTTCACTAATTCAGCAGTACACCCAAGAAAAAAAATGCATAAACGTGTGCTTCATATAAACTTTAGCAGGAATTTCAGTGTAGAATTGGACGCATGTAAATACAGTGCATAGAAATTTGGGTACCTAAATCCTATGATCCAAAGGACACTTTAATTATCTATTATATAATGGGCTAAGGGCATCTCTAGCGACCCGCAAATTTTCTCTTGCATCCGTCGGTGGACTGGGGGACCAGTCCACAAACACAGATATGGGAGACCGCCATCCGACGCTGCCCGCATACATCCGGCCAACAATTCAAACTAAACATGCAAAATCCGTTCAAATACGGCTCAATTTCATATAAATACAACGGATTTCATATAAACATGGCGAATTTCATTATATTTACATCAGCTATGCGGTGCTAGTCTGGCCCTGGAGGTATAATTAATATCTAATATAAATGGTCGCTGGCGCCCGTTCCCCGTGTCCGGCCATGAGTCCCGAGAACTGAAGCATCTCCTTCTCCAGCTCCACATCGGTGCTCTCCAGCTCGGCCTTCGTAACCTGCGCCTCCGGAGACCCATGAAGTGAAGATGTCCTCCTCCCCGTCGTTGCCAAGCAGATAATTGACCGCTAATGCTGAGCTTTGTGGTCGTGGCGGCGGGGCACGGCCTCGGGGATGTCATCCTCCTCTTTGTTGGTCTCGTCAAATACTGCCTCACCCGCCTTGTTGCACTCTTTGTAGGCAGCTGCCACCTCCACCACCCGCTGGCTTGTGAGCGCTCGGCGCGGGTGGCGCTCTCTCGGTCGGTTCGCCGCTTCAATGCTAGCGCCTGTGAGCGGTCGCGTCTGCTCTGGCTAGGCATGAATGCGGTAGTGACGCTCTGAAGTGGCGCAGACCGTTTCGGACGGGAAGCGCGTGTAGGAGGGAGAGGGGCTTTGGGTGGATCAGGGGGTTGGTAGAGGGCAGGGTAGCGGTCCGGACTCATGCAAAGGCCCCCACGTTTGTCTTCGCTTTGAGGGAGAAAGTATGTCCGGACCGCACCGCATTAGACGCCTTCCGCGGTCCGAATAGCACGGGCTGGACGAATGCGGACGGTTTTAGAATCACGTTGGAGATGCCCTAACCATGCAAGGGCAGCCAAAATATGACTCTCCTTAACGTGAGTTCGTGCATCCATCTATTGAGCATTGGCAGGTGGTCATTATTAAAACCATTAAGCTACGCGTGAAGAGCGGTCAACCAGCTATGCCACGTGACGCAAGCTGGTTGGCCACGGTGAAAAAGTTTTTGAATATTATTTTTAGATGGAGGTGAGAATTTTCTTTAAATGTTTTATTTAGATGGAGGTGATGACCCCATATTTTTTTTTAAATGAAGGGCGGTCAACCAGCTATGCCACGTGACACAAACTGGCGCTCACTGGTAGCCTGCGTTGGTGATTTTTATTCTTTTTAGTTCTTTTTTAGATGGAGATGAGGATTTTTTTAAATATTTTCCTAGATGGATGAGGACTACGTGTATTTTTCTAATTGAAAACGTGCGTAAAACTTCTTCTCAAGTGGCGCTATCTGGTGACGCCCCAACCACTAGTGTACGTACAGATGTGCTCTGTTTGAGTGTTCCCGGTTGATTACGTCACGGCTGTCTTCACGGACTGTACGATCTCTGAAGATGAAACTATTAATTGGACGTTCGTTGGGCAATCAATGATTGATTTTGCGTATCACTGCTCACGCTTGGTTTTATCTCTCTCTTCATGGCCGCGTACCTACTAACCGGTGGCCTCTTTGATTTAAATCTATGTGATGCATGCACAAAAACATTGGCTTTACAATTAGGGATCTGGGGCCCCTTAAATATTATCCTCACAGTACATATGAAGAATAGGTGCGAAAATACAAAGGTAAACATAGTTCGATACACATCAATATGAATAGTAAATTTTAAAAAAATACTTTAAAATTTTATTTATTTTTGATATTCCAGGTTATGAAACTTAGTTGACCATTCTACTCATGTATGAAATTTCATGATGTATTGACATTCATAGTAGTCTTAGTGAAGAAAATACAATTGGGACCATGCTATTCATCAAACAGGGTCCTTTAATATAGCTTCGATTTTGTCATTTTTACCCAAATTACCATGGGTATGATTTCTTCGTGAAACTTCATACACTAGTATACTGGATGACTATGTGTACTATAAAAATATTCAGATGCTAGTGACTATGTGTATACCCATAGTCATATCTTTTTAATTTTTTCTACCTTCCACAACATCAATAGCATAATCACTAGCATCACATATAATTTCAAAGGATAAATTTCAATCAGGTGTTTGAACAATAGATGCAGTTATCAAAGCTTTCTTAAATATTTCAAGGTCTTCTAAGCAATCATCATAAAAAATAGAACATATTTTTGTAAAGGATTTGTAAGAGGCCTAAATTTTTTGAACAAGTCCTTAATAAACATTCTGTAGAAACCTGCATGACCAAGAAAATTTCTTATACCTTTGACATCTCTAAGACGCGATATTTTCTCAATTCCATTAACTTTAGCTTTGTCTACTTCGATGTATCTTTCGAAAAATTTATGACCAAGGACTATACCTTCATACACCATAAGATGACACTTCTCTCAATTCAAGACGAGATTGGTTTTTTCACCTCTCTACGAAACTCTATCAAGATTGCTTAAAAAGTCATCAAATGAAGTTTCGTAAATTAAAAAAATTATCCATGAAGAACTCAACAATTTTCTTAGAGCAGTCAAAGAATATGCTAGTCATACATCTTTGAAAAGTAGTAAGTACATTATATAAATCAAAAGGCAATACGTCTATAAGCAAAAGTTCTATAAGGACAAGTAAAAGTAGTTTTTCCTTGATCTTCTTGCGATACAGGTATTTGAGGAAAATCTGAACATCGAGGAAGCAAAAAATGTGCATGTTTAGATAGTCTTTCTAATATTTGATCAATGAGAGGTATTGGATAATAATATTTTCTAGTAGCTTTATTTAATATTCTAAAATCAATTACCACATGTAATAACTCTTTGTGAGATAAATTATTATTATTAGGAACAACAGTGATACCATATTTATTAGGGACACAATGAAGAGGAGATTGGGTCAGATTTGCACCAGTAAGAGCATGAGATTGAGCTGCATGACATGGAAATTACCTTGATGTCACTGCTCCTGGTGGATTGAGAGACCTATGGCCGAAGCTTGTGGCTGTGATTTAGGCGTGCATTTTTATATGTTAATTGGTCTTGCCACCATGTAACATGCAAGTACCTATGCTCTAGTACAACTCCTTGTGTTGCTACTGAAGTTTCTCTTCGAACATGGAGGTCCAAGGGGATTAATGGCGTTCCAAATCTCATTAGTGGCTTGTGTTTCTCGTGGGTCGTGTTTTGAGCTTCCCAATGCCTTCCATACCTATGTAGGTGTAATCAGATAATGACCATGTGAATGAAGTAGATATATGAGAAAATGCTTAGTTGAAACAAGGACATATCGATGCACACATAACAGGAACTTCTTGTCGAGTCGCATTGTCTTTGATGAGAAGACGAACTGAGCTTGAGAAGTATATATAAAGTGGCAAGACATGTCACGATGTCTTTGCTGAGTCCATATGGCAAAGTTTTGTTATCAATAGTACCCTACCAACAGTGATCCAACAACCATGAGAGATTTGAGTGGCATCTATTACCCATTTGCTTTAAACCTTCACAGTTGAGTGTTATGCCACATGGTATTTGGTGGTTGAACCCGGTCGGGTTTCATGTGAAATATGGCTGCATGCACAACAGTATTCTCTACAACATCTTCGTGACTTAACCCCTTAACAGGCTCGGTCTGACGAGTATCAACTGTTGATTGTGTCGTGCCAATATCATGTCAACTACGTATTTATGGCCATTTATGTGTTGCTTCCCATTTCATGATACCTCCCATGCCCACGACTAGAGGATCAGACACGTTGTTGTACATGTGAACATGTATCGTGTGCTATACATGTGGAATTACTTTAAATGCGGACTTGGTGTCTTATTTCTCGTTTGAGAATGTGTATGAGAGGAAGTCTAATGTGTCGAGGACATCAACGCGTTATATGATTAAGAATCATATCCGCCTGGGTGATGTCTGCTAGAACTACGTCGGTATTTCCCCATAGAGAAAGGGATGATGAGTCACAGTGACGGTAGGTATTTCCCTCAATGATTCGACCAATGTTATTTAACCAGTAGGAGAACCACGCAACACAACATAAACAGCTCCTACACACAAATAACAAATACCCGGAACCCGGCGTGTTCAAGGGGTTGTCAATCCCTTTCGAGTAACGACGCCAGAAATTGGCGAGTGGACGGGAGAAAGTTGTAATAGATTGAATAAATAGATCGTAAATAAAATAAAGTGCAGCAAAGTATTTTTGTATTTTTTTGGTTTAATAGATCTGAAAATAAAAGCAAAGGAAAATAGATCGCGAAGGCAAATATATGACCCAGGGGCCGTAGGTTTCACTATTGGCTTCTCTCGAGAAAAATAGTAAACAGTGGGAAAACTAATTACTGTTGGGAAATTGATAGAACTTCAAATAATCATGACGATATCCAGACAATGATCATTATATAGTCATTACATCCAAGATTAGTAGACCGACTCATGCTTGAATCTAATACTATTACTCCACACATCGACCGCTATCCAGCATGCATCTAGTGTATTAAGTTCATGGAAAAACGGAGTGATGCAATAAGAATGATGACATGATGTAGACAAGATCTAGTTATGTAGAAATAGACCACATCTTGTTATCCTTAATAGCAACGATACGTACGTGTCGGTTCCCCTTCTGTCACTGGGATCAAGCATTGTAAGATCGAACCCATTACAAAGCACCTCTTCCCATTGCAAGATAAATAGATCAAGTTGGCCAAATAAAACCCAAATATTCGAGAAGAAATATGAGGTTACAAGCAATCATGCATATAACAGATCAAAGAAGACCCACATAACTTTCATGGATAAAAACATAGATCTGATCATAAACTCAAAGTTCATTGGATCCCAACAAACACCCAGCAAAAAGACTTACATCATATGGATCTCCTAGAGACCATTGTATTGAGAATCAAGAGAGAGAGAGGAAGCCATCTAGCTACTAACTACGGTTCCGTAGGTCTATAATGAACTATTCACGCATCATCGGAGAGGCACCAATGAGGATGATGAACCCCTCAGTGATGGTGTTTAGATTGGATCTGGTGTTTCTGGAACTTGCGGCGGCTGAAATGGATTTTCGTCGACTCCCCTAGGGTTTCTGAAATATTGGGGTATTTATAGAGCAAAGAGGCGGTGCGGGAGACCACCGAGGTGGCCATAACCCACCTGGGTGCGCCCTGATGGGTGGTGCCCCCCTCGGGGTACCCCTCTGGTACTTCTTCGGCCCATCTTGTGTCTTCTGGTCCAAAAAAATCCACAAAAAATTTGGCTACGTTTGGACTCCGTTTGGTATTGATTTCCCGCGATGTAAAAAACAAGCAGAAAACAGCAACTGGCACTTGGCACTATGTCAATAGGTTAGTACCAAAAATGATATAAAATGATCATAAAATGATTGTAAAACATCCAAGAATGTTAATATAATAGGATAGAACAATAAAAAATTATAGATACACTGGAGACGTATCACTGGGCACCATCGTCTCCATAAGTGATGGAGAGGGTACCCTCTTTTGGCTAGACATGTGGCTTGGAAGGGGCTCTCTTAGCACCGAATTCACGTGCTCTTTCCATTTTTTTCGATCAATGCTCTTAGTATCCTCACTTGTCCGCAATGGGAAATGGAACACCTATGATGTCAGGTTCTCTGTTTGGGATGAGCCACAGAAGATCTCTCCCCTATGATCTCGGGTTCTCTGGATTTGGTTTTGTGGCACCTGGGCCTCTCGAGGCTTTTCTCCTGTAGCTTAGCATATCGAGATCTTTTTTGATTGCCCACCCTAGCTTGGTCCTCGCACTTGTGGAAAGCACCATTGATTAGGGATGCAAGAAAAGTTTGAGGCTCGTGAGTTGCTCGAGATCAACTCATATATTGGATTGACCCAAAATCGACTCAAAAATAAATGAGCAGAGTATGAGCACTTTATGTAGGTCGATGGAGAAATGAGTTGATCTTGAGACAACATTGCCTCACTCAAATTTAGCTCGATTGCTCGATATCATAAAATTATATTAAATAATCTTTATATATATTAAAAGAAAATAGGATACTTTTTTGCCATATATGTTGTGTACAGTTTTTCTTATTTTATCTACTAGCAAACATGTAAGCTTAATTAAGCAAACTGATAATTAAGCCACAATTTAGGTCGTGAGCCTTGTGTTAAATACCATGTTATTTTTGGCCAAAGTTTGAGAGCAGATGCACCTTAATTTTCTTCCTCTTTCCAGTTCATCCAAAATCTCACTAGTGCAGAACCAGGCTTTAGTGCCGGTTCGTGACGGCCTTTAGTGCCGGTTGGCGAACCGGCACTAAAGAGTGGGGACTAAAGCCTCCCCCCCCCCTTTAGTACCGGTTCGTCATGAACCGGCGCTAAAGTGCAAACACGTGGCACGAGTCAGGCCCGTGTGCGTGTAGGACATTAGTACCGGTTGGTAACACCAACCGGTACTAAATGTTTGGGTGTTTTTTTTTTAATTTTTGCTTTAATTTTGTGTATTCAATTTGGCTTTATTTTCCATTTAATTCTTTTTTGTTTGCTGGTATTTCACGATACTACAAATTATACACGTTATGCATATATATTAAATAGATTTTCTCGTACGTAGAACCGCATATATATATATATATATAACATATATATCATCGAATGTCTCACAGCTAGCCAACACCATTAACTATTCACACATATACACATGTATATACATATACAATTTCTACTACATGTTGCCTTGGTGCCTTCAGAGCATGATGACAAGTGGTTCATGGGAGCGATAGCGGGTAATAGTATTCTCCTTTCGGATTTATGACCTGGTCGAGCAAAAATTCGGCTATTTCCTCTTGAAGTGCTTGTATGTGGTCCGATGGTAGGAGCTTATCCCGCACCGATCTGAACTGTTAAGAAGGAGATCAATATGCATGTGTGTTAGTTGTGTGACTAGATATCGATAATGGTGTGAATAGTGTTCTGACAAAAACGTACTCAGTCCTATCTATCAGATCTGCTCCTTTCGCACGTTATCATGCGAATGTTCTCGCAAACATAGTATGCACACAGATTATTCCCTTTTGCCTGCCTCAGGGCCTTTACGAGAATGAAATTGAATCAGATAATGATTAATCAAGCATAATAATTAATTAATGATATTGAAACAAGAATTAAAGAGATGGTAGCTAGCTAGTACTACTTAATTACTTACCTTGGGTCGATACCAAAACAACTTTTTTGGCCACGTGCCTGGAGTCACCTTGATGAACTTTGCCCATGCCCTGCCCGCCGGCAAAGAAAATTAATAAAGGGGTTATTAAATAGTTCATATCAGGAACTAATTAATAGTTAATAATGATTGAAATTACCTGTTGACTATCCCCTTCACGATGGTGTAGTCTGTATCTTCTTTAGTTAGTGAGTCCAGTAATTCAACTTTTCCTTCCTCAATTTTAATGTCTAACAAGACCCAGTGCCAACTGCATACGCACACGTTTGCATGTCTTAATTAAGCGGGCATGTGCATAAAATTAATCAACTACCATAAACCGTATACACTTAATTATTAACATCTAGCTAGCTAGTAAGCAAAAACAGAATTTGTAGTACAAGACAATGTGACTCACGGGAAGTTGTAAGGAAGTAGTATATCTTCATTGGTATTGAGGTGCTTCAAGAACTCTAGCATGCTTTCTTCTACATCATCTCGACAATATTCAATCTGCGATATGTCCTGATTAATGGTATTTGGGTCAATGAACCCAATGCCATAGCGTCCAGCTTTTTACATTTCATACATCTTCATCCTGCATATAATACCACAGAAAAAGAATATAGTGAGGATAATTACATGTAATGATTGATCAAAATTATCACTACATAACTAGCTTGAGACTTAAATTACAGAAAGAAATCACTTACAGACAATAGCAACTGACGATAGACTTGTCGAGTGCGTCTTGATTAAATAACTGAAATAGTTCTGGATACTCA
This sequence comes from Triticum dicoccoides, assembly GCF_002162155.2. Taxonomy (NCBI): domain Eukaryota; kingdom Viridiplantae; phylum Streptophyta; class Magnoliopsida; order Poales; family Poaceae; genus Triticum; species Triticum dicoccoides. The sequence continues at coordinate 15,641,714 of NC_041389.1, read as the reverse complement.
ATGGCCAGAGCTTTCTCATGGTAATAATGCTCATGCTTGACATTCACCATGAGGGACTCTCGATTGGAAATCTTGGTAATGTTCATGTACCATTGATGCAATTGATACATTCCCGTTGGGAGGTCCTTGACCTTGTCTGGATGGACCAAAGGTTTGCCCCGGACATATTGTCATGCTATTTCCGATTCTTTAAGCGCAGACATGGGCTCGATTTTGAGGAGTTGTCCAACAGAGATATTGAGCATTTGAGCCTGCATTATATGATCCTCTGTTATTACCACATCGCCATGCTGGGGAACGCTAATGGTTTGCCCACAATAATATTTGGCGCGCGTACTACTCCTCTCATGTGTTGTTGGCATAACAAGCGGGGGGATCGCTTGCGCCGCCTGTTCTCCCAACTGGGGAACGGTTTTCCCGCATTTTTTGCCAGCTGCTTGTTGGCTCGAGCTTGAGCTCGCTTCCTTCTGTAGTCGTGCTCGATGTGCCTTCCTGATTTGGCGCTCATAGTCCGAGTCAACAGGCTTGGGAGCTGGTTCTCTAGCCATACGAATGAAGTGGTCAATTACTTTCTCAGGCACTTTCTCCTTTGGCGGCGGTGCCGGTTTCGGTCCAAAATGGGCGTCCACTTAGGCTTGCACTATGGCTTTGTTTTGCTCCTTAGTCATGTCGTAAGGCCTCTGAGGAAGAGGAGCGAGGCTTGGACCATATTTATATCGCTTGCCTTTGCCTGTACTTCCTGAACTACCGCTACGCACCAAAGCTGCGGGATGTCTCTTCTGCGATTGCTGAGACGGCGGAGACGGCTGACGTGGAGTTGGACCAGGAGAAGTGGCCTGACGATGTGCCGGACTTGAAGCAGGAGGTGTGGCCTGACACGGTGCCGGACTTGCAACCGGAGAAGTGGCATGACACTGTGCCGGGCTTGAAACCGGAGGAGTCAGCTCACGCATTCGGGGACTTGGAGGAGGTGGCGGACTTCGAGGAGGAGTCGTCTCACGCATTCGTGGACTTGGAGGAGCGGGAGTCTGCTGACTCGGTGGCGGACTTCGAGGAGTCGGCAGACGACGCGGTGTCGGTGGACTTCGAAAGATTATGCAATCCTTTCTCCATAGGATGATACGATGTATGGGCTCTCCGAGTGTGCGCTCGTCTTCACCTCCAGGAATGTCAAGCGTTAGCCCCGAATATGGGTCCACCACTTCATCAACCATGACACGAGCATAGCCCTCTGGAATCTGGATGCAATGGTAGGTTGCTTCGGGGATAACTGGAAAAGCAACGCCGTCCGCCACCTTCATGGATATGTTCTTCATTTTGGAGTGTAGCTCGCAGTTAGTGTTCTCTATAATGTCATCCACAGGGTATTTATCCAGCAGTGTGTCGCCCGGGGCAGAACCAACGCTGCTTCTCGGCATGGATGGGACGGTGCTATCCAATGCTGGACGATCATCCGCTTGCTGCTGCCGCTGCTGAGACCCCCTTTCCTGGCTAAGTGAGTCGATCTGCTGCTGCTGCTGCTGGAATCTGAGTGCCAGGTCCGCGTGCCTTGCTTCTAGGCCTTGAAGGCATTCTGCGTCCTGCTTCCTCTGCTCCTCCTCTGGCTTCCTCTTCTTCTCCTCCTCCATCTTCTTTCTTGCACAGGACCTGTAGTCGTCATTCCAGTCCGAAAAGCCCTCATACCAGGGAATAACACCCCTGCCTCGTGTTCTTCCCGGGTGTTCAGGATTTCCCAGGGCGCGCGTAAGCTCGTCGTTCTCTCTGTTGGGCGTGAACACCCCCGCTCGAGCTTCTTCTATTGCGTCAATTATCTTTTGTTCGGCTCCTTTTAGACTTGCCTTCTTCGAAACCATGCCTGTCTTCGGGTCCAACCCCCCCCCCCCATGCGCATAGAACCAAGTTCTGCACCTGGGGTGCCAGTGCCGGGTAACCGGAGTGACCCCTGCATCCTCCATCTCTTGCTCAGACTTATCCCACTTAGGCAATGCCACCGCGTAGCCACCTGGACCCAGCATATGGAACTGCGTCTTTCTTGCGGCATTTGCCTTGTTTTTCATCGACCGTTCCTTAGATATTTCTGAATCCTTGAAGGTCACGAAATCGTCCTAATATTCTCTTTGCTTCTCCAGTGTTCCCTTGAAATCTGGAGTCTTCCTTTCATTAGCGAGGTAGTTGGCCCATACAGTTTTCTTGCGGGTGTTGAATGCAATTGCCATCTTCTTAAGAGCAGCGGCCTTGACTTTGTCCACATATGCTTTAGTGAAATGATCTGGTAGGGTGAAATGTTCCATCAGAGATTTCACCAGGTCTTCTTTGGCTCTGCCATCGACCCAAGTAACACCTCGACGATTAGTCTTTTGCTCTTTCCATTCTTGAATGGAGATCGGGAGTTTGTCCTTCACAAGAACTCCGCACTGACGAGTCCACTTGTTCGCAATGTTCTTAGGCGTGAGGGGTTTGCCACTAGGTTTGATGGATTCGATGTGGTACTTTACACCATCCTTCAACAATCTTCCCGGGCCTCGCTTTGTCTTGCTGTCTGTAGAAGCAGATTTGCTCGATCCGGAGGGCTGAAAGAAGAAAGATCGATTCGTTAATATATCTTCAATAAAAAACATGTGATGATCACCATGATGCATGCTTATATAAATATACCTCGCCGGTAGTGTTTGTTATTTGAAGATCAGCATTGTTTGTGTCATCACAAACATTGTCTGTGTCATAATCATAATCATAGTTCATGACTTCATCAACCTGGTCGTCGAGATCGAATATCTTTTCATCACCCTCTCCGGTATTGTTAAGATATTGGGAGCCGTCATCTGCTTCATTCAGATCATCTAGCCTGTGAGGGCTGCGTATGATGTCGAACAATTCCTCTTCTCTCTCTGCCGGTATTGTCCGCCATAGCTTTTACTTTACTAATAATACAGAAGAAATACAAAACAATTTAGTATTAAAATTACAAAGCATGGATGCAATTAATCAATAAGAAAAATCTGAATCTCGAATACATCCTCTCGAATATATAATCTCGAATACATCATCGTCTTAATATATATAATCTCGAATACATCATCTCGAATACTATATATCGAATACATCACTGGCTAGGTACCTAATAAAGATCGAGTACTACAGAAGAATCTAGGGCGCCACTCGCGGTTCCTGGGGCGCGGGTGGTGCACACCCAAAGAGAAGGAACCATCACAGGATCATATCTCCGGTCATCTGCCCAAAGAACCCGCCAAGTAGTGGAGAACCTGACGTCGTCCACAGCAGCCATGTAGCGATGGACATGCTCATCTTCCTCCCTGACACGGCGACGCACCACCTCCGGCGGGGCCGGCTGCCTCTGCACCGAATGTGGCCCACGCGAACGCCACCAAAGAAGATCGGGGTCGACGACGGGACCGAGATCGGGTTCCTCACCAAGCGGCGCGCCCCTCCAGGTAGCACCTCCTAGTGCCAGCCCGGTGGAGCCCAGTCCCGGACATGGGTCCCCTGAAGCATGACGTCGTCGCGAACGGGTCGACGGCGAGGATGCGGGCTGGGCATATCGTCGAGAACAAATACTATATGCCCGCAAAAAGTAACATTTTTTAAATGATTGGATTGTGATAACTAAAATTCTATATATATGCAAATTCTAACAATTTGACATTAATCTAATTCATCTAACTAAAACTAATTCTAAAATTTCATGATTATATAACTAACATTTCCATAACAATTCTAATATTTATATAACTAAAAAACAGAAAAATTGCTAACATTTCTATAAATATTTCTATAACTAAAAAACAGAAAACATTTATAACATTTCTAATATTTATATAACTAAAAAATAGAATAATTTCTAACATTTCTATAACTAAAAAATAGAAAAATTTACAACAAACAAACTAATGTGTGTAGTGTGTGTGTGTAGT
>NC_041389.1:15621750-15637211 GCF_002162155.2 Triticum dicoccoides | reverse complement strand
GGGGCCGGGGCGGCGACGATCGGGGCAGGGCGGTGCGACGGAGGGAGGAAACAGAGGAAAGAACAGAGAGGGAAACTGAATTTTTTTCAAGTGTTGTATATATGGTGGACCTTTAGTACCGGTTGGAGCCACCAACCGGTACTAAAGGTCTGTTTTGGCCAGGCCAAGCGGCGGGAAGCGCACCCCCTTTAGTACCGGGTGGTGGCTCCAACCGGTACTAAAGCCCCCCCCCCCCTTTAGTACCGGTTGGTGCCACGACCCGGTACTAAAGGGGGTGCGCTGTCGCAGTGCGGTGCGGCAAGTTTAGTCCCACCTCGCTAGTCAAAGGGCTCCCGCACTGGTTTATAAGCCCCAGTGTGGTAGCTCTCTCGAGCTCCTCTCCTAAGCAGGCCTACTGGGCCTACCAATTCATTGCTGCCATGTGGGCCTACTGGGCCTTTGCGGGCCTGCATCCTGGCCCAACAAAAGGTTGAGTTTCTACTCGTATGCAGACCGCTTTGGCCCAGTAGGCGGTCTTTTTTTATTTTCTTATTTTTTTTTGCTTTTTTATTTGTTTTATTTATTTTTGAGTTGTTTTTTGTTGTATTTAGAGTTTCTCTGTGAATATTTTTGCTTTAGGTACAAAAATTTACAAACTTTGATCTGTTAGTGCCGGTAGTTTTCAAATTTGAATAGTTTAAATTTTGAATTATTTGAAATTTGTGTGAATCACTAGTTTGTGAATAACTTAACTTTGGAAAAAGATTTTTCAGTGATTCTTTTTTGTTATGTTTAATATTAGTGTGTTTTATCATTATATTCAATTTGGTAATGATTAGGTTATTTAAAAAATGAAATGCCTTTGTAACATTTCAGTTTTCGTCAGAAACCCTGATATTTCGAAAAAGATTGTCCATTTCGTACACGAAGTGTATCCAGTTTTTGCCGTAACCCTCTCTACTTTTTGGCACATGCTATTTGTATGAAATTATGATACCATGCCAACTTTCAACCTTTTCTGAGTTCATTTCAAATGCTTTTCAATTTCAGGGTCATTTAGCTGGAAAAAAATCAGTAAATGCATGAAAAAGAATTTGTTTGCACATAAAATTTCTTCGTGTTTCAAATGCCAAAACACATAATTAACTACCCTAACTATTACAGACATTCCCTCCTGGGTGTGAAACACAGAAGAAAGTGATGATAGTGAAGCCGATCACATCCCAGATATTTGGGTGTGAAATTTTTTCTTCTCGTGTGTCCCTTTGCGCCGTACCCAGGGAAAATCTTCATCATTTAACTGGATGCTCGGGTCAATATTCACTGTGAATGGAGCAATTTCATCAAACTTTTCATAATCTTCTGACATGCCTGTCTTGTCATCCACTCCCACGATGTTTCTTTTTCCTGAAAGAACTATGTGGCGCTTTGGCTCGTCGTATGATCCATTCGCTTCCTTATCTTTTCTTTTTCTCGTCCTGGTAGACATGTCTTTCACATAAAAAACCTGCGCCACATCATTGGCTAGGACGAATGGTTCGTCTGCATACGCAAGATTATTGAGATCCACTGTTGTCATTCCATACTGCGGGTCTTCCGTTACCCCGCCTCGTGTCATATTGACCCATTTGCACCGAAACAAAGGGACCTTCAAATAGTTAAGTTCCCATATGTCCTCTATGTAACCATAATATGTTTCCTTTCCCGTGTTGGTTGTTGCATCAAAGCGGACACCACTGTTTTGGTTGGTGCTCTTCTTATCTTGGGCGATCGTGTAAAATGTATTCCCATTTATCTGGTACCCTTTGAAAGTCATTATATTCGAAGATGGTAACTGGGACAGTGAGTACATGTCATTTTGAATATCGCCATCATTCAGGGCACGTTTCTGCAACCAACCGGCGAAAGTCCTCGTTTGTTCGCGTGTAATCCAGTCGTCAGACTTCTCCGGGTGTTTGGACTGTAGAAAATTCTTGTGTTCCTCCATATACGGAGCCACCAAGGCGGAATTCTGTAAAACTATGTAGTGCGCTTCAGTGAGAGAATGCCCGTCCATACATATTATTTGATGCCCTCCTAGCGTGCCTTTTCCTTCGAGTCTGCCCTTATGCCGCGATTCAGGAACACCAATCGGTTTAAGGTCAGGAATAAAGTCAATACAAAACTCAATGACCTCCTCATTTTCATGGCCCTTCAAGATGCTTCCTTCTGTCCTAGCACGGTTATGAACATATTTCTTCAAGACTCCCATGAACCTTTCAAAGGGGAACATATTGTGTAGAAATACAGGACCCAAAACGTTAATCTCTTCGCAAAGGTGAACTAGGACGTGCGTCATGATGTTGAAGAAGGATGGTGGGAACACCAACTCGAAACTGACAAGACATTGCACCAAATCATTCTGTAATCTTGGTATGATTTTTGGATCAATTACCTTCTGAGAGATTGCATTGAGAAATGCACATAGCTTCATAATGGCCAATCGAACATTTTTCGGTAGAAGCCCCCTCAATGCAACCGGAAGGAGTTGCGCCATAATCACGTGGTAGTCATGAGACTTTAGGTTCTGAAACTTTTTCTCTACCATATCTATTATTCCTTTTATATTCGACGAGAAGCCAGACGGTACCTTCATGCTGAGCAGGCATTTGAAGAAGATTTCCTTCTCTTCTTTGGTAAGAGCGTAGCTGGCCTGACCCTGATGTATGTCATCTTTTTCGTGCATACATTGCTGGTCCTCCCATGCCTCTGGTGTATCTTCTGTCTTCCCATACACGCCCAAAAAGCCAAGCAGGGTCACGCAAAGATTCTTTGTCACGTGCATCACGTCGATTGCGGAGCGGACCTCTAGGTCTTTCCAATATGGCAGGTCCCAAAATATAGATTTCTTCTTCCACATGGGTGTGCGTCCGTCAGCGTCCTTCGGAACAGGTTGTCCGCCAGGACCCTTTCCAAAGATTACCTTCAAATCCTTGACCATATCATGTACATCAGCACCAGTACGGTGGCGAGGCTTCGTCCGGTGATCCGCCTCACCTTTGAAATGCTTGCCTTTCTTTCTTACGGGATGCCTGCTCGGAAGAAATCGACGATGTCCCAGGTACACATTCTTCTTACAACTATTCAAATATATACTGCCGGTATCATCCAAACAGTGCGTGCATCCGCGGTATCCCTTGTTTGTTTGTCCTGAAAGGTTACTGAGAGCAGGCCAATCATTGATGGTCACGAACAGCAACGCCTTTAGGTCAAATTCTTCCCCCATGTGCTCATCCCACGCACGTACACCTGTTCCATTCCACAGTTGTAAGAGTTCTTCAACTAATGACCTTAGGTACACATCAATGTCGTTGCCGGGTTGCTTAGGGCCTTGGATGAGCACTGTCATCATAATGAACTTCCGCTTCATGCACAACCAAGGAGGAAGGTTATACAAACATAGAGTCACAGGCCACGTGCTATGGTTGCTGCTCTGCTCCCCAAAAGGATTAATGCCATCTACGCTTAGACAAAACCATACGTTCCTTGGGTCACCTGCAAACTCCTCCCAGTACTTTCTCTCGATTTTTCTCCACTGCGAACCGTCAGCGGGTACTCTCAACTTTCCATCTTTCTTACGGTCTGCGTGCCACTGCATCGCCTTCGCATGCTCTTTGTTTTGGAACAAACGTTTCAACCGTGGTATTATAGGAGCATACCACATCACCTTGGCAGGAATCTTCTTCCTGGGGCGCTCACCCTCGACATCACCAGGATCATCGCGACTAATCTTATAACACAATGCACTGCATACCGGGCAAGCATTCAAATCCTCGTACTCACCGCGGTAGAGGATGCAGTCATTAGGGCATGCATGTATCTTTTGCACCTCTAACCCTAGAGGGCAAACAGCCTTCTTTACTTCATACGTACTCTCGGGCAATTCGTTGTCCTTTGGAAGCATATTCTTTATCGTTACCAGCAACTTTCTAAATTCCTTGTCAGATACACCATTCTCTGCCTTCCATTGCAGCAATTCAAGTGTGGTGCCCAACTTTTTTTTCTCAGCTTCGCAATTCGGGTACAACAATTTCTTGTGATCCTCTAACATACGCTGCAACTTCGTCCTCTCCAGATCACTTGCGCAGTTTCTCTTTGCATCGGCAATGGCCCGACCTAGATCATCAGCGGGCTCATCTGATGCCTCTTCTTCAGCTTCTTTCTGCATTGCCGGCTCAGCTTCTTCCCCCATTGTTGTATCATCGTATTCAGGGAACCCATGGCCAGGATAGCCGTCGTCGTCCTCTTCTTCTTCATTGTCTTCCATCATAACCCCTATTTCTCCGTGCTTGGTCCAAACATTATAGTGGGGCGTGAAACCGGACTCAAATAGGTGGACGTGAATGGTTCTTGACGTAGAGTAACTGTGACCATTCTTACAGCCAGCACATGGACAAGGCATAAAACCATCTGCCCGCTTGTTTGCCTCAGCGGCAAGCAGAAAAGTATGCACGCCATTAATGAACTCGGGAGAGCATCTGTCATTATACATCCATTGTCGGCTCATCTTCATTACACAACACCGAATAGACCAAATTAATACAAGTTCATACATAAAGTTCATACATAAAGTTCATATACAACACTTAATTAAATGCAACATACAAATAACTCTCTAGCTAAAGAATTTAAATGCAACAACAAATGCGATGAAGATCGCAATTAAGGTAACAATTGATCCAACAACATAATGATACCAAGCCACACTATCAATGGCATATTTTTTAATCTTTCTAATCTTCAACCTCATTTTCTCCATCTTGATCTTGTGATCATCGACGACATCGGCAACATGCAACTCCAATTCCATCTTCTCCCTCTCAATTCTTTTCAATTTTTTTTTCAAATACTCGTTTTCTCTTTCAACTAAATTTAACCTCTCGACAATATGGTCGGTTGGAATTTCCGGTTCACATACCTCCTAGATAAAAATATCTATGTCAACTTGATGGGCATAATTTGTCATAAACACGAAATGCAACAACTAGTTTTAAAAGAGAATATACCACATCCGAATCATAACAAGGACGAGGGCCGACGGGGACGGATATCAAAACCATGGCACTATGTATAACAAACAACGTACGGGTAAGATAATTATACGAGTAACTATATATCCAAATCACATAAACATCAATTTAGTAAAGTAAAACATTCATGAACAAGAGCCTCACCAGAAGGTGGTGCCGGCGACGGGACGGTGCGGGCAATCGGCGGTGGTTACGACGGAGATTTAGAAGGCACTAAGTAAACCACACCTACATATGCAAACTAAGTGTTATTTTTGTGCTCAAATTGCATCTAAATCAAATACTAGCAAATATAATTATTCCTCCCAAATTAATCACTATACAAAGCATTGCAAGAGCTAATCTAGCAATGAGAGTTGAAAGGACAAAGTTGCTAACCTTTGTGATCATTTGAATGGATGGGGGCCTTCAAATCTTGACAAATTTTGGGCAAAATTTGTGAGGAGCTCGAGGAGAGAGGGGGAAGAACAGAGGAAGTGAGGGGAAAGGGGAAGAACAGAGTGGCTCGGGGGGACGAAGGGTTTATGTACGTCGACCTATATTACCGGTTCGTGCCACGAACCGGTACTAAAGGTGCTGGACGGGCCCCAGACTGACAACACCCTGCCACCACCCTCTTTAGTACCGGTTCGTGGCACGAACCGGTACTATAGGTTTGCCACGAACCGGTACTAATGAGAACGGCCGGCTAGCCGTTGGAACCGGCACTGTTGGACACATTAGTGCCGGCTCAAAACCAAACCGGCACTAATGTGTCTCATATTAGGACCTTTTTCTACTAGTGTCTCTTGCTATTAAGTATTATTCTCAGTTGAAAGAGAATAAGTTAAATTTTATAGTGTTTATGTTTTTTTTTGCGGGATAGTGGCCTTTTATGTTGTGTAGTGGCCTATCTTGTTTGAAAAGTTGCCTTAGATTATTAATTAAGATCAAAACTAGCTCGAGAACAACTCGAGATCGATACAAGCCGAGCATGAGTCACTTTATACATCTCGACCTTGAGATTCACTCAGTTTGACCTCGCTCAAATTTTAATACAAGTCGAAGTGAGCCTAGTGCAACTCGCTCGAACTCGATTCGTTTGCAGCCCTACGCCCCTACCTTTGATGAGTTCATTTTTGCATCACTTTTTATTCTTTCTTTTGCATTGGTCGTTGCCTTTTTCTTTTCTTTTTTCTGAGAGGAAAAGGAAAAAGAATACGTTAGTTTGTTGGATCCGAGGTGCACGTTCGTTCGTTAACCGCGTTTAACAGTGTTCTGGCGGAACGCAAGACACGGTCGTCGATCCAAGTTCTCGTGAAGGAATTCGTTCCTCTCGCAAAAAAAGGAGGTGGAATTAATCCGATCCGTAATTGCAGTGCGATCCGTGCATGCGCATGCAGCCCGCCCTCTGACCGGAATCACTGATCGGTTTGCATTTTTTCTATATATAACCGTGAAGACTGATGAGTACGTAGGTGTCCCCTGATCGATCTGTCCATTCTCCTCTCTCGTCTAGATCGGCGTCGGCGGCTCGATCGAGCAGAGGAAAGGCGAGGACGATGTCGGCCACGACGGGGGCGGTGCCGTTCTGGCGAACGGCGGGGATGACCTACGTCGGCTACTCCAGGCTCTGCGCGTCCATGGTGCGGAGCTGCCTCAAGGAGCCCTACAAGTCCGAGGCCGCCGAGGTCGAGAAGGTCCACTACTCCCGCTCCAAGTGGTCCGACGGAAAGCAGCCCAAGCCCAGTAAGTTCCTTAATTCCTCGCCCGCCCAATCTCTCGCCACGTCCATCCGATTTTATTTTGTTTTCCTCCTGGTTACGTATGTACGGGATAGATGATCCTAGGGTTCGTGCACTCTGCTTGCTGCTTTTGGATGTGGGTAACTGACTACGATGGCACAAATCTAGCTACTGTGCGCCTTTTTTTGTTTTTGTTCGCGCAAATGTATTTTGGAATTGGAGAGGATGAGGAAGTAAACTGACCTACGCAAAAGGATGTTTTGATGATTTAATTTGGAACCGCATTTTAAGATTTTGAGATGTTTCGTTCATCTTTGTTAGTTATGTATGGAAAATATGAGTACATCGTTATTACCCGCTGAAATGTTATTGATGAATAACTATTAAGCCATGAATTCAAAAATAATTAATGAGGATCCTACCCTGAAAATCATGGTGCTTATCGTCTCTGTTTTATATATGCATAACTCTACCAAATGAAAATAAATGATCTGTTCCATTAAAACTAGGAGAAGCTCAATAGTGTTGATTGCAGTTTATTTTTATTTTTATTTTGCGGGTGACTGTAGTTTAAGATTAGCTGTTGGAAATCCCACACAAACTTCTATTGCAAGTCATGGGTTATTGCTTAATCTCACTGGACGCCGCAAAAACTGATTAATATCTACGAGCTTTCTGCAATAGATTTTTTTTCTGCATGATGCATGGAAAAATATCATGAGCTTAATCTGTGGCACCCCATGTCTGCTGTGTGCACAATAGCATTCACAAAATCGTCGCAAAAAAAAAGAGCATTCACAAACTCATCCTAATGACAAAGAAAACCTTGCGAGGCAAGACATATCCGTGTTTACTAATAGAGGGCTGGTGTGGTAATAATTAGCACATATAGTTTCCAACGTCAATGCATCAGTACCCATAGCTCTGCAAATGCCTCAAGATTAGCCATGCCCTATTTGCATGATACAGAGTTGGTAGTAAAGCAGAGGGAGTTTATTCGGCGGCGTGATTGCATAGTGAACATTGAGTAAAACAGCTGGATATACAGGTGAATTTTGGTTAGAACTTAGAACTGATCTATAACATATTGATTTTGTGTTTCATTCATATAAGACGCATCTATGTTGTGATTGCAGGAACTGCAAAAGTAGATGTAGTTGAATTTTGGGATGCTCAAGTGACTGTTATAGTTTCTCTTTGAGTGATTTATATTAAGTGTGGCATCCAAAATTTACGTTATTCTGAATAATTTGTTATCCAATTTATGTGATAATTTCGTGTTGGCATAAATAATGTCTTCATTTCTTCATGGTGAGTACTAAACTAAGTAGAACCAAATGAGATTTTTCATTGCTTTGAATCTTCTCCAACTTTATGCATGGCTATCCAACCGATTGTCCGTGCCATCTGGAGATCGGGGCGGCTGGCTGCTGGACCTCCTCTTGAGTTGTGGTCTTGTGCACGGGTGGTTATTTTTTTATTGCAAGATTAGTTTTATTCATATTTGTGCCAAAAAAAAAGATATTTTAGAAAGATTAGTGCACTTGAACGCACAACTTTTTGTTGCTGGCACCACCGCTGGTCTTGTGGCACTCACTCTCTGGTTGGTTAGGCTACTGCCTCTGTCCGGTGGGCCTAGCTGTCGGGTCGTGGGTTGACCAGCATGGGTTATTCGGTGAGGTTGAACCGTTCCTTTCCTTTGTCTATGGTGCGTGCGTTCTCCTCCATGGTTGTTGCTCTTTTTCTGAAAACGTAGTACTCCCTTCGTCCCATAATAAGTGTCTCAACTTTGTACTATCTCTAGTACAAAGTTGCACTAAGCTTAAGACAGTTATTTTGGGATGGAGAGAGTACAAAATAAGACACACACATACACGTACATATATACACACTCGTGTATCCAAATCCTACCCATATGAGCACATTCGAGAGATTGAGCCAACATGTCTTGAGATTGATGTACACCAAAGACACCTCACTTTGACTGAAACGTCACTTCTCACTGAAACAATATTTTGCCTTTATGAGACACACAGGTGTGAAACCTAGGGTTTGATTCCTGGTGAGTCGGTGATACAACCACCCTCCTAACCATTCAACCACTGGTTGCTTGGTATAATCTTTCTTAATTATAGCAAAAGACATCTCGTGTAATTTTCAGGGGTATACAGTCCTTCTCTAGCAAAAGAAAAAAGATTTTTAAAAATGGTATCTATCAGGGCGTGACCAACAAAAACTATGGGACCAAGCTCACGTAAATTTCATTCCATGTATGGATGCAGCTATACAAGGGTGCGGTAGACTGCGTCATACCATCTAGTATATTATATCGTTCTCTTTATGTTGTATTAGTCTCTTGAACACTTTTTTTTGTTCATGTTGCAGCCATCTGCGAAGATGATAAATGAAAGATCCGGTGCCATGGTGACACAGTCCTTCCTACGGACGTTTTGAAAAGCTATTGTGTTTCGTGCCGGCCATTCTACCTAAATCTCAGTTGTTTTCTGTTAGAGTTATGTTTCACGCTCAAGAATAAATTATTTCTGTGACATTGGATCTGTTCCTACACAATGCTATTTTATTTTTTAATCGCACCTTTTCTACTTGATGAATCATCTTAACTTTTGTTGTCTTTGTGGTACTCAAGTGAGCATGTTTTTATACATTATGACATTGCAGACAATGTTTTTTGTACTGAAACGATGCTTCATAGGCATGCTTGAGTCGGCATGATTAGGTTTGAGGTCTTTGAGAACTTCACAATGTCTTCCATGTCTTGAAGCAATCAAATAACAACAAAGTGAATGGCAATATGCTTGGGATGATGGCATAGACCAACAGTGCTAGAGTAGGAACTCAGTACATATGGGGAAGGGATCAAGATCCTCGGGTATCATGAAGCATTAAGTAAATGTAGATGGCAAGGAAACCATTGCTCTTTTAGTTACATGATGCTTCAATAGACATGCATGTGTAGATTTCCCTATGTATTTCACGTCTACAAGTGATCAAACAGCTAAAAGCTTGTGAAAGTGTACAACAAAATGTTCAGGCTCACAATATAGACCAAAAGTACTAGAGGAGAAAATATCCTCAGCTGTCATAATTAAGGGCATGTTTGGTAGCTCTCCATGCCAGATGCCTTTATGGCCTAGCTAGGAATGAGTAGCTTAGGTGACCATGCGTAGTTCGGAAGCCATATTCTTAATAAAAAATTGATCGATCAATTCGTGGCATTGTCTCCTCTATGCATACCGCATGTGCTACGATTTTAAATCTTATGTGCGTGAAAAATGTTAGATTGTCAATTGTCTCGTCTAGGCACGCCCTCACACCATGTGCACTAAAATGCCAAAACCCATGTGTGAGACAATGTTGGATTGGCACCTCGACGACATCGCATCATGCATGGTTTTCATTGGTCTGTAAGGTTAATTAGTCTAAGCTTCCATGTGCCTTCCATGCCAACGAGCAATTGAGTAGAAGCAAAGTGATTGTAGATGAAATATATTATATGAGAAGTGTTCACGGGAAGAAGGTATTAATTTTGGGACAGTAAAGCTGAGACTTATCCCAGCCCTCTCATGCCCTTTACATTTGTGTCCATCCATTTATGATATATCATTTCTAGCTGTTCGTCTCCGTTAGCACTTCATCTCTCATCCAGTAGGCCAACTGTCTTAGAAAGGCACTACTATAGTGTAAAAACTTGTGTTTGGCTTTTGATTGGGCCTATGCACCTACGAATCTCTTACGATGTTGTTACGTAATTTTCCAAACTAATCTCTCCACCACCCCCTGAATTCAACTGGGTGGGCCCTCCTCACCTAATTTCTTTCAACTAGAAAATGCCACCTAAACTATTACGTTCATCACGTTACAAACCTTAGGTAGGTGTAGCATCCCTCATGGCCCAACTAGCAAATCTATTGAGTCAACCAAAGGCGATCGATGTGATCCAGCCCCACTCTCTCGTGGTGCATCCTCCGCTCCTCGACCTCTCCTCCATGGTGCCAATTTGATTGGCGGCGCCCACCGTACCCTTTTGCAGCAATTTACCTCACCTTCCTTCTACCTCTCTCTCACGGGTATTCAAGCCACAACGCTCCTCTTCTAATCTTCAACTTGATTGGCGGCGCCCACCGCGGCATGTCAGCTTTCCCGGTGCCAACGTGGTGGCGCAACTTGCTCCAGATTGCGAAGAACTACAGGTGCCTGGATTAGGAGCTTGTACCTTTGTTTCGCCTCTAAAGAGAAAAAAGTTGTCGTACACGATGCTGCTACTTCCAAATCTGATAGTAGGAAGAAGAAATCAAGTTTAACTGCACAATGTGTACAACATCATTCGTCGAATTCATTTGTATCGGTGCTTTTGGAATCGCACACAATTACACAACCCATCATTTTGAAGATCGTGATTGTGATAATTTTGAGATTGGTCCCAGCTTAATGATCTGATAAGCCGTTGCACGGATGATCAGGTGAATACAATGATCACAACAATAGGGCATCTCTCGTTGAAGGGAATAAAATGGATTCTAGGAGCTCTAAGGCATCCTATAAACTGCATTGCCCATTATGTGGATCAGATATTTTTGGTCTGGGTGAAGAGCTCCAGCTAGCACATACTAACAATTGCCTTGACGAAAACAAACCTGCTAAGGTGATGCTTCAATATCATATCAGAAACTATAATATTGATGTGCTAGCATAGTGTTTATATTTATCAGTCATGATAATTTGTCAGGCTTATTACAAATCTTAGAGGTAGTTTAATTTATGGGAAACTTAGGTAATTTGCACAACGCATGACAAGGTAAACTAACCTCTGGCCTCTTTCTTCCTGCGGAAAAAAACCCTCTGACCTCTTTCTATGAGCTGATTAGTATGTTACTCCTTTGCTTCATCTGTATATGTAAAATCATGTGGTTTTATTGTTTTCCATCTAATTTTCTTGGATTCAACTCAGCTATACTTTATTTCTTCAGGTAGGTACCATTTTATAATTTGTATTAGTGTTTGCATTTTTCTTCTAGCCTTCTGCTTTATATATACCCTCAGGTCATGCATAGCTTTCAGCAAGCACTCAACAAATTGTATTCTACTTCACCATGTGACACACTAACACTTTCACTCTCCTAGACAAGAGCGCGTGCACACACGCGCGCGCGCATTTTTGTGACTCCTTTCAGTCCTACAGAAGTTTGTAAAGCTCTATCATGACAAATTTCAAATAGACGGGCGCGGGAACATGCTGCAGCAATGATCTAGTATATAGGGAAACCAGCACTATCAGGTAGCGGGATTGGGAACTTTGATGAGTAAAATTTTAGATTTGGCTAAGGAGTTCAACATTGGGGAAGGTATGCGTGCAAGAAGATATGGCAGCGAAAAAAGTGTCAGGAAAGTGTCTTGCTTGTATATCAAGACTCCATCATTCTATAAGTTGCGATTTTTCATAAGCAGTGTGAGCTCAGTTCTCAGGGCCAGTCAAAGTACTTGTCTCCGACATTGTCGAAACCTTCCTATTGTCTTCCATGCCTACAAGTGATCAAGCATATGAAGGAAATGGTAAGATAATGAGAATTGTAGAGAAAACTGTTCGGGATTAGCAAGGCATAGACCTACAATGCTAGAACATGCGCTCGTATAAATATATGGGGAAGGGATCCAGATCCTAAGCTATCATGCGATAAATAAGGAAGATGATAAGGACCACGGTTAGTGAATTGGGTAGATGCCTTAACACAGGCGCGAGCGCCCACGCACACACAAACACATGCGTGCACCCACACACGTTCACAAGTGTTATTATGATAATCACTTGGTCGGTCATTTACATATACTACATGAGAAGCAAACATTGAATGCCTAGTTTACATCAACACGACAAGCAAACATTCAGTGCCATTTTTCAGAGTGTACCCACGAGTACCACACTCCTGACCCTTGCGTTCTCCCTCCTATAGGCGGCTCAGGGAATAGGGTTTCCCCATCGTCGCTACCTGTTCTATACACTTCTTGCTGGCAACATTTGTTCTGAGTAGAATGAAGGTGGTGTACAAATAAATAAACCATTTTTTTGCATGGTAATACGTGTCTCATTCATATCATAAAGATTAAAGTACAAGTCACGTAAGGACCAACACGACAAAACTGAAAAGATAGCAGAACATCTCTGAGCTTGACACCAACGCCCATCACTTGCCTCCGGCACCACGACAGCCCACCGAAGAAAAGAATGATGGATCACCTATTCACCTGAGCTCGACGCGGCTCCATCGCTGATATGTAGCTTTGCGGACCTCCAAGGTGGCTCACAAAAAGTGAAACCCTTACCGTTGAACGAATCAGACCGGGGCAACACCCCGGACACGCCATC
Organism: Triticum dicoccoides; assembly: GCF_002162155.2. Lineage (NCBI taxonomy): Eukaryota > Viridiplantae > Streptophyta > Magnoliopsida > Poales > Poaceae > Triticum > Triticum dicoccoides. Next base: position 15,624,057 of record NC_041389.1, on the reverse strand, counting down.
GAACTTCAGATCTGGCACCCCACCGCGACTAAGACGTCGCAGAAGGAAACCATATCTGCCATCCACGAACCACGAACCCAGCACATGTTCCGTCTTTCAGATGTCGTCGATGCAGACCACAATCTGCATCCGCTCCTAGGCTACCTCCCAAGCTCCGCGCCGACGCTGGAGCAAACGTCGTCGCAACAGCGGAACCCGAGGACACAGGTCCACCACGAGGATGTCGTCGCCGCCACGCCATCCTTACTTGAACAGACTGGTTTCTAAATCTATTTCCAACCATAGGACCGATGGGTTTGTCAAGGAAGGATCCGAAGAATCTTTATTCAGCGCTGTCACCATCGCCACCGAAACAAAAACGATGAACAGCCTAAAAATCTAAACTACGAGGAAGTAAAAAACGATCCACATGCGTGGATCCGGCGACCCCCCTCACCACCGACTACCGAGGTCGCGGGCGAAGGGGAGCCGCCGAAGGACGGTGCTGGAAGATTGGGTCTCCTGGCGGCGGCTAGGGTTCCAGCCGCCAGGGACTGGAGGAAAACTGCTTATTCCCTTTCGTCCAAAAGAACGGACGCCGACCTAAATAAATAAACCATTGCTTCTTCACACATTCATATGAGACGAGAAGCCCAATCTACTCCCTCCGTTCCCAAATACTTGTCTTTCTAGGCATTTCAAATGGACTCAACATACGAATGTATGTAGACATATTTTAAAGTGTAGATTCATTCATTTTGCGTCGTATGTAGTCACTTGTTGAAATCTCTAGAAAGACAAGTATTTAGGAACGGAAGGAGTATATGGTAGATTGTCTCTGATAGTTCATCCATTTGGAAGGTACGCCTCATTTTCTGGGAATGGAAGGCACTATCTGAAACACCTCCATTATGCGGCAAAGGACGCTTATGTGATCTATGAGATATGCCGAAGGATCCTAGCCATGAACGACAGGCTACGTCACCATCTCAATCTTAAGAACAGAGCATGTCTACAGCCTGGAAGGGCTTCGCCCCCGATGCAAGACAAACATTGGATGGTCAAGTGGATGCAAGCGTTGTAAGGGAAACTACTGGTGGTAAGCCAGTGCTGATTCAATATTTATGCTGAATTACGATGTTAGTTCACTTTACGGAATTCTGTTCTTTCCATGTTTGTATTAAGTCATGATATTGTAAATAATTTATATATATCTTAATTCCTAGTGTTAAACGATTGTTTATATAAGTGGTCAAACTAATGTGTTGGTAGCTAAAAAGGTTTGCTCTTGGTGCATTAAAATATGAGTTTATGTAAAGCAAATTTGAAGTTCTTTGTCTACTATTCTTTTAGAAATGCTTTGCCTCTTTTCGAATAAGCACTTTGAGGAATAAGTTTCGTATAGTTCACCTAACTTCTTGGTTGCATTTGAACTTTGCGCCATTGGCCCAATGGGTCACTTTGTACAATAGGAGCCAGGCATGCATTCCTATCATGTCAAGGAATCCATGCCGTAGTTATTTATTGCAGGACATGTTACACTGGTTAGAGAGACTCCTTGACGTTTTTGAACATGCAGAAAAATTTGCACCAGTAAGTGCCTGAGATTCAGAAGGGTTGATGCCAGAAATTACCTTAACGCCACGTCTGCTGGTGGATTGAGAGGCATGGAGGCTGGATCTTGTGGCTGTGTTTCAACCACACACATGTTCTATGTTATTAGTATTAACTTCGTGTAACATGCAAGTTCCTAAGAGCATCTCCAACATACAATGAAAAAATGAGTCCGTGCTTAGAAGACTGTCGTTTAGGCCATTTTGGACCAAAAACGGTGCTTCAGCGGATGCACATCCGCATATGGTGATGAAAAAATTGAGCATGCGTTGTTGTATATTTGCAGCATCGTTGTGGCTGCCGCAAAATAAAAAACCCGTCACACAAACGCCCAACCACCAGCTGAAGTTTCCCACCGCAGTCGCGTCACCGAAGGTCGACGCCACCACTAGCCAGGCGCCACCCTGCCTCCCGGCCACCTTCTGACCCATTTCCCCCCTCCTCGCGCCACATCCCTGGTGTCTTTTAACAGCCGCCACCCCGTCACCGCTAAAATACGGCTGCTCCATCACCCCCCATAGCCAGATCCATCGTTGCCATCACCCGATCTACCCAATCCGGCCATGGGGTGCCCGATTCATTTGCCGTTGTAGATCCATCGGCCGACTCGCCCGCCGCTCCACCGCTTGGTTCCGTTGCGCGGAAGGTGCCGCGGTGCCAGCCACTGACGCCTCTGTGCCCCACCGTGCGCACCATGCCGCACCACGACGTTTG
>NC_041389.1:15606073-15621430 GCF_002162155.2 Triticum dicoccoides | reverse complement strand
TTGCGTACAAAGACTCATTCCTCGTGATGGACTAGTGTAGACTTTAGGATGAGGAGTGTGGTTAACATTTTGTATTAGAATTTGAAATTTTGGAATATGCAATGAATAATGTTAATGTTCGACTGTTTAGGGAAACAATTTTACAGCATACGTTATGACAGAAAAATTTCTGATGCACAATAACTTTCTTTGCTGCCCTTAAACCATTTTTGGCACCAACGTTTACATCATCTTGTGGAGATGCTCTAAGGTTTAGGGTGTGTTTTGATCTCCTCCAACTTCACACAACTTCATATATCCAGCTTCTTTCTGTGACTTCTTGCTTCACCTGGCGATCCAGAATCGTTCTGCTTCGATCGTCAGCTTCTCATATTACTACAGCCCAACTTGGAGGGTTGGGGCCTGTTTAGCACAGATTGGGCCGGCTGATGGCAGCCCAACTCGGACCCAGTGCACCGATACGAGGGGGAGGGAGGGTTAGCGATTCATTGGTATCGCTACTGTAGCGCTATTTCAAGGAGGGGCAGGGAACCGTTTTCTTTGGCGGTGGCAACTCCTTGTAAATAGGGGTGAACTTCTGATTCTCTAATCGATGGAGCTGGGCAGATGGAGCTCCAAGTTTTTGCACTGTGGTTTCGTTTGGCTTCCAGAAGTTAGCTTCTTAGTGTAAAAGCGTTCACCTCAAAAACTTTTCTGAAGTTTGTGAAGTTAGATGCTGGAGGAGATCAGAACACGCCCTTAGTACAACTACTTGTATACTACTACTGAAGTTTCTCTTTGGAAATTGATGTCCAAGGGAATTAAAGGCTTCTGAAATCTGATTTGTGGCACAGGATCTCATAAGGACAACCACTTACATCTTTGCTCTTTCGTGTTGTGAACTTTCCGTTGCCTTCCATTCTCAGGTACGAGTAATTAGAAAATGTTTGGTCAGTGCAAGGAGAGAACGATGCACACATACATGGGAACTTCTTACATGGGAGTATTAGAAGAGGAAGTGAACTCGAGAATCATATATGAAGTGGCAACACATGTCCCATACCCAATCCACCACCTTCAGTAAAGACACGACGCAGACGCGCGTCGACATAGCCCGATCAGAGATCTTTTATTTCCACCAGAGAATATAAATTCGTCATTCAAGTCATCTATACCATCCACCCTTATCCTGCTATCGACAGCTTGATAGTCGGATACCTCTGGAGAAGACAGTGGAAGACAAAGACGTCTCATACCACCTGCCTCCCGCTACTGTTGCACCACCTTCGATTCAGCAGCAACAGGCAAAGCATGACACCTCGGCCAGAGCCACTGTGCAGCACCTGGCTGTAGTAGGCATGACTTGATGTCTCCGCATAAGACGTCGTGCGTATAGCATCCGCCGGCAGCACATCCACCGGTGGCTTCACCTGCCGGCGAACGGCACCACCCAACAACTCCGAAAGAGGCGCATGTATCATATAAATAACTCATTGCAACAATAGTTCACATATAAATATTACAAATTAAACACGAAGTATTTAAATACAAAAATCTAATTTGAATTCAACTTATTCTAATATATACTCCCTCCATACCAAAATATAAGACGTTTTCACACTTCAAGTTGAACTGCAAAAAACGGTCTTATATTTTGATACAAAGGTAGTATGTTCTATTTATCTCCTTGAAGCGCCCATGGATGCTCAATCGTATCATTCTCAAGCTGCCCATGAGTTCGCCCATGCCTAATTTTTTATGCATTTGGATGAAATCCTGAAACATCATTGGATTTTGTGGTGAAGTAGGATAGGGTCGCCCATGTGCTAAAAATTGAGACCGGTGCGAACCGCCTCACCCTCATCCGGCACAATAATATTGTACATGATTACATAAGTTGTCATCACCTCTCACAACATCTTTGGATCCCATATTTTTGTAGGTCCCCGAACAACAGCAAAAAAGGACTTGCAGCACTTCAAAGGCCTTCTCCACATCCTTTCTAGCTCCTTGTCTTTAGACAAAGTGAGATATTTTCTGACCCTTTGGCTCGGAAATGATCTTGGCGAAGGTCGTTCACGAAGGATCGATACCATTACAAAGATAATAGCCCATGTTGTAGTCATGACCATTGATGGTATAGTTGCACGGAGGAGTTTGTCCCGCAGTCAACCTAACAAACAATGGAGACCCCTGCAGAACGTTGATGTCATTGTGCGACTCAGGCATGCCAAAGAAAGAGTGTTAAACACAAAGGTCGTCTTATGCAGCTGCTTCAAGAATAATGATGAGCTTCTTACTATGGCCCAAATATTTCCCTTGTTGAGCATATGTGCAATTCTTCTATTTCCAGTGCATGAAGTCCAGGGATCCGAGCATACATAGCAACCCTCTTTCTTCTGATAATATTGGGGCCTTTGGGTGTCCATTGTAGTTGGTTCTCTCAAATACTCCGGGCCAAACACCATGACTAGCGCAGTAAAAAAATTGACCATGGCTTCAAGGCATGTGCTTTCAGACATCCGGAGACCCTCGTCCCACTAATTTGCGGCGTGCTACAGGCAAGCATCCCCAAGGCAGTTGCTACCCCTCTGGTAACAGAGAAGCCAATGCTTCCAGTGACATCCTTCTACAAGATAAAGTACTCATAGTAGATAAGCCTGAACGACATTGTAAAGGCAATCGAACACAATCCAGTGCATCCAAAACCGATGGGGAAGAAAAGACTCGAATAGTGCATCTTTGTTGAAGTAGTCATCCATGAGCATCAAATGCCCCCATGCCCACTTCCGGTTGAACACTCGATGCCCCTTGATTGATTGTTGGTAATTCATAACATGCACCTTTTAACAGCCTAGAGTTTTTCCCAAACTAGAAACTGAATGTAATTTTATAGTTGCACCGGCATTGCATGAGCATCATAATTTTATAGTTAAACTGAATGTAATTTTATAGTTACTACAGTGGTGCCACTCTTTTCCGAGGGCCGTGACCCTCGGTAAAAGGTCAGCTGCCATGTTGGCCACCCAGTGCAACTGGTCAGTTCCGTAGGGTTTAGTCAAGAGTCGTGTATCGAGCATTGCCGAGAGTTGCTCTCAGCAAAGACATTGTCAAATGATTCTTTTTATATATTTAGCAAATAATTTAAAACTTTTGCTGATAAATGTGACACATGAGACCACATGTCAGGAAGGAAAATTGTTTATGTGACGTGTTTTTACCGAGGGTGACGTCGCGGCTCTAGTATAGGTAAACCAAGTGATGGCGCCGTCAGTTCCAATCAGGCAGGCCAGATGGCTTCCCATTGCCGTGTGTGGCTCTCGGTGTCTGCCTCGTTTGCCGTGCGGTGCTTGTTCATCGTGAGCCCATGACGGCAATGCCAGCTAGTTGCCGTGAAGCCAGGTTTGCTGTGTGCTGCTCTTGGCGTTTCTTACTTTGGCATTTCTTACTTTGCCGAGTGTCCGTGTTTTGGCCCTCGGCGAAGATCCTCACACCCGGCGTATACGAAATTTCCAGTAATGAAACTTTAAAAACTATGCGCGCTACTTTCAACTCGTCACATATGCGTAACCATATTACGCAATGTGTGTGATGCCCTATGTCATTGCATACTACTCTCTCCGTCCCAAAATAAGTGTCTCAACTTTGTACTAGCTCTGTTACAAATTTATACTAAGCTCAAGACACTTATTTTGAGACCGAGGAAGTATTTGCTTTTTATAAAGCGTTTGCCAATCATTGGTACGTGCCGCACACGCAACATTATACCTTGGTACGTGCCTCCTATCGCACATGGTTTGCATCTGAAAGTCGGTCAAAATGGATGGGCAATCACACGCTTTTCGTTTTCTACCACACGGGTATATTTTGGAAACTACTTTGTTTCATCCGGATGCAAACTCGCTCGCTCGCGCAGCCGTCTCCTCTAACTGCCACGCGTCCCATGGACCCCACCACCAATATATACTCTCTCTTCTTAGCCTTTGGTGGGATATTTTTTCAGCCACACGTCCTCCATCTTTCTGGTTAAACCGTCTTCTCCCCATCTCTCTCTTCTCCTCCATCTCTCTCTTCTCCTCCATCCCGTGGGGATCTCATCCACCATGGATGGCCTCCATGAGCTCTCTTTTCAAGTGATGCGAGGCTGATCCAGCGGCTGCGAGGGGGCGCTTCGGCTGCTGCGAGCGCCACTACGAAGCTGCGACGGGATCTCAGTTGCGGCAGTGGCTCGGACCGCTTCAGTGGTGCTGCGACGACATCTTGGCGACGGCGGCTCAACTGCTGCCAACGGCGGCTCGGGCTGCTCTGGCAATGTTGTGACGGCGCCGTAGTGGTGTGAGCCAGTGCTGCGACGGCGTTTTCGGGCTGCTCCGATGATGCTGTCGTGCTGCGAGCCAGTGCTGTGACAGTCGTTGACAAGTTGCGAGCGGGTGCTGCGACGCAGGGTCGGGCCCATAGTTTTACAAACTGTGCGGCCCGCACAGGGCCCATACATTTGAGGGGCCCCAAAAAATTTATATGCCTATGTTCCTAAGGTGTTGGGCCGCGCATGGAGCTAGGCCGCTGCCCGCTGGCGCGTTACTCGCCCGTGCACGAATCCACGGGAGCTCCTATACGCCGCTCTCTGCGGCAAACAGCTGCAGTTTCGCATAGGTAGGTCTCTTCCTGGGCCGGCGAGCACGTACCGTAATAGCTAAAAAGAAAGACGCCATACGATGGGATCGAACACAAGATCTCACGCAACAAACCACACACTCTAACCGGTTGAGTTACGGAAGGTTAATGAACAAGATGCAGCGTAAATATTTTAGAACCAACATCCAGCAGAGATGCAACATATATTTAAAATTTCGAAAGCAATTTTTTTTTTAAAAACCTGAGTTGTTTATTAAACACAAAATTTTGAAAACTGAAACACTTTCAAAAACAGGAACATTTTCTGAATTTCTGAATGAATTTGGAAAACATGAATATTTTCTGAAATTCCTGAACATATTTTAATTTGTGCACAAATTTGGAAACCTGAACATTTGTTGAATTTGTGAACATATTTAGAAAAAGAGGAATAATTTTTTAGATGAAAAAAAATTAAAAACGTGGAATTTTTCTGAATTTGTGAACAAATTATGAAAACGGGAACATTTTTGAATTTTGTGGACAATACCGAATTTGTGAACAAATTTTTAAAACGCAAATATTTTTTGAATTTGTGAACAAATTTTAAATTGTTAATATTTTCAACATTTTGAACAATATTGAAAACGGGAACATATTGTTGAAACCGAACATTTCTTAGTTTGGGAACAAAATTTAAAAAGTCAAACACTTTTTGAGATTTAGAACAATTTTCAAAATTAAGCGAACATTTTTTGAAATTATAGAATTTTATGAAATTTCTGAACAAAATTTTGAAAACAGGAAGAAATTGTCAAAGATTGAACATAATTTGGAAATTACATTTTTTAAAAGATTGAACATTTTTAAATTTGTGTACAAATTTGACAACCAGAACAATATTTAAGTTTGTCAACAAATTTTCAAACACGCGAACAAATTTTGAATTCTAATATTTTATAAATTTACAAACAAAAATTGAAACAAGCATAGTTTTTGAAACTTTGAACGAATTTTGGAAAAATGGAATCTTTCTTGAAATTTGTGTACAGTTTTGTGAAGGAGAAAAAGAGAAAGGAAAAGGAAAGGAAAGAAAAAGAAAATATAAGAAACAGAAAAAAGAAAATGGAAAAACGAAAAAGAAGGAAAAGGAAAAAGGAAAAATAAAACAGAATAGTAAACCAAAAAACCGAAAAGGAAAGAACACAGAAAAAAAACCCGGTTTAGGGAACCTTCGGCCGGCCGCACCTGTGTAAATCTCGAAGTGGGCCGGCCCATGTTTGTCGCTCGCATCGCTGCCCTGTGCGGTAGCCCGACAGTTTGCCGCAGCGAGCGGCGAATAGGGATTTCCCGAATCCACCAGGTCGCTGCTCGAGCCTCAATGCCTCGATGCCTCGATCCACCGTGCCGCTCCTTGATGCCTTGATGCATCGATCGCTAGATGCCAGCTGCCGGGGCATGCTGATCTGCTCGATACCTCGACCTCCCCTCAAGAAAGTAAAAAGCTGATCTGCTCGATGGGAAACCGAACGGTGGTGTTCAGTTCTGCTAGATCGATCGCATCCGGCGCATGCGCATCCTCAAGACTTCCAGATCTGGCGACGCCGCCACGGCGGACAGGGCGAAAGGTACAGTCAGAGGTAGGATGAGGAGACCATAGTACGATAGTTTTGGAAGAGGAGACCATAGTACGATAGTTTTGGAATTGCAAATACAGTAAAGTCCTCATTGGTTCGCAACTTCGCATCCATCGATTTTCCTCTCGTGATCTCAGGTTCTCAGAGAGTCAGAGAGAAATACTGCTGGCTTCTACTCCTATTAACTTAATTTCTATTTTCTAGTTAACTTTTCGCAGGGATCATTAGAGAGATGGGTTCTTGCATGATGCCTCCTCGATTAAAGAACACAATATGGCAGTTCAACCGGACAGAACACGAGACTAGGTGAGTAAGACAGTTCGTTTAATTGCCAAACATTAACACATGATCTTCAAGTGATATCTGCTGCCGTATCACTTTTATTTTATTTTATTCTATTCGTCTTTTGTATCTTGTGTTTCAATACAGAATTGCTATGTCAAACATTATATCACATACTTTATTATTGCTCGATAATGCATTTATTCTAGTGAGATAGGGCCCCATTCTTAGTTTCGCACAGGGCCTCGGATTTTGCCGGCCCGGCCCTGCTGCGACGGTGCCACCGTGCTGCGAGGCTGCCGGAGTTGCTATGATGGGTGGGGTTGCTGCCAGTCAGTGCTACCACCGTCGTGCTGCGACGACACCATCGTGCTCTGCCGGTGCTGCGACGGTGCCGCCATGCAGGCCGCCGGAGTTGCTAGGTGCTATGGACGTGACGGCGTTATGCAACAGACAGACGGGAAGGACGACCATGTGCGTTGTCTTCCATCGATGGCTGGCTACGGACGCCCAGATTGTAGGGTTCATGAGGTGGATGTTTTTTTGCTTTTGTGCATCCGGATGGCGCCTAGCATACGCCGTATATTTTTCTATCGTTTGTGATGCTTGCATCAGACATCGTTTGTTCATTCAAAGACTGAGCGATATACAGATGTGTCTTGTTAGCCGATTCCACGGTAGTAGTTGTTGGATGCGGATGGGATCGCTAGGATTCAGAGCAGCCATAGCGTGTGTGAAGAAATGGAGATAGCAAAAAAGTAAGTATTTAAACGTCTTTATGCAACAACCAAAATTCATTGAGATTTAAAGAATTCAAATGTGGTATGTTACAACACCGATCCGTACTTAATTTTTTTTGAGGAATCACCGAGGGGAGAGTTCTCCCACCTGAATGTATTGCTGAAAAATGGCCAAAGCTAGAAGTCACCTTTAGGCTTTGACTGATCCAATTTATAAGAAAAACCGGATCAAAAACCTAAACAAGTTGGCCCTATTTATGAGGGAAATAAGGCCAAAAACCATACATGTACCAAGATTAAAGGATGAAGAAAAGAAAAAAAGAATGTCCTTGACTTAGCTAGCAGACAGAAGGACCATCGCCATGAAAGACAGGTAGATATAGGGTGTCATCAAGTGATCACAATACTAGAACTTAGCAAGCAGCTTAACGCACCGCACCAGCATGCGTATCAAGCCCCACGGCACAACTCAGGAGCTTCCGCATCAACACGAGTGCACTGAACACGAACCTTGACTGGAAGCTCCACGATGGAAATTCGGAATGATTAGCAAGTTGGGGAGGTACAGTGCACCATCTATGAGCAAAGATGAACCGAGAAAACACCAAAAGCACGGAGCTCGCCGCAACACATCGTCAGCCATATGAGCGTCTTGAGCCGATATAGCGAAACACCTTCACAAGAGGGAAACAAATGGCCACCCTGCAGTGCGAAATGCACCGCCGCCGAACCCCAAATAACACCACTGAAACAACCACCATTGACCCCAATCACAAACACCACCGCCAAACCCACACTGGCCCCTGCTTCAAAAATTATGCCCACAAGAGGGGTACGACGCAAGCTGCCGCCATCATCCGATCCGAGAGACCATGGAACTAAGGTCCCACGGAGCAAGGGCGGTAAGGGAGAGGAGCACATCACCACAGCAGCGCCTTCAAGAAGGTAGCGACGCCAATGAACATCGTCGCTGCCGGCCCCAACCATAGCCGGAGACTGACTTTCGCCTGACATCGTCTTCCACACCACTGACCAAACCAACCTATCCGCCACATCCAACACCCACCCACCACCAACCTCCACCCTCCTGGCGCGCCCAGACATGCTCCCGGCAGCGAGCCGCCACCACGCCATCTGGCAGCAACCACCACAGCGCCCTGTTGTAAATAACCACGTTGTCTTGTCCGGCTAGGACTAGAACTAATCACCGTATAGGATTAGTAGTGGCATAGGTTTGCTACTATAAATATACGTACTTGTACCCCTATAAAGTTAACTCAGATCAATAGAGAGAAAACAATCGGGAGCAACACGCTCCCGTAGCCATCAGAATCCTCTCGTGTTATCACGTGGGTGCGTGTGACAGCTAGCTAGCAACGAGAAATCGATCCAGCAGCCTGCTAGGCTGCTTCGGTGTATACGTACACCCCGTCTACGTCTACGTCTCCAAACGGTTGCTCGGCAAGCTCGGAAACTACTCGAGTTAGTCTCGTATGCGTGTATCGCCGAAAAGTACACGGCTACATCAGCGTCGAGGTCGGGCCTGTGCCAACAATTGGTATTCAGAGCTTGATTTATCGTCCGTGATCTTCGGAAAGCACTCGAAGGATCATGTCGAACACAGGCAAGGAGATCGTGACGGCGGCAGCGGGAGCACCGATGCCGATGGTGGGGGTGTCACAATTCCCCCGTCTGGATCAGAGGACTACGCACTATGGGCGATGAACATGGAGGTCGCGATGGAGGGCGCTGAGCTCTGGGAAGCTGTCGAGGATGGCGGCGCCGAGTACGCGAAGGGGGCGGCGAAGTACCGGAAGGATCGTCAGGCGTTAACGGCGATCTATTCTGCCATGCCGAAGGATGTGCTGCAATACCTCATCGGAAAGAACTCGGCGAAGGAGGCATGGGAGACCATCAAGATCCTGCACCAGGGTCATGACCGTGTCAAGGAAGCACACCTCCAGTCCTTGATGAGAAGCTACGAGTGCCTGAAGATGGATGAAAGTGAGACGGTTGATCAGTTTGCCTCCCGTCTCAAGACCCTCGTCAACGGCATACGCAGCTATGGTTCAACCCTAGAAGAAGTTGCGATCATCCGACGATTTTTACGCCGCGCCGGCACGCTACATTCAGATCGTCACGTCGATCGAGCAATGTGTCGACCAAAAGACTCTCACGGTCGAGGATCTCGTCGGAAGGTTCAAGGCACACGATGAGAGAATTCGTCACAGTTTCGGCGACGCGGAGGCGAGTGAGCACCTGATGTTGACAAAGGCGCAATTTACCGCCCTGTTGAAAGAAAAGCAAGGCGGATCCCGAGCAGCGGCAAGAAGAAGGGGAAAGGGAAGCAGCGCTCGGCGAGAAAGAACTTCACCGACTCGGACGATGAGGCTGCGCCTGCACCACCAAGGAGGAAATTTGACATCAAAAAAATGAGGTGACATAAGTGTGGCCTCCTTGGTCACTTCAAGGCTAACTGCGAGGAAGCAACGGGCGCTCATGGCTGAGGAAGAAGACGATGGGGATGTGATGTTGATGTGCGAGCTAGTGGACGAGGAGTATCCAGATGATCATGATCAGCTGGAGACAGGTCTGATGAGTGCATCCATGTCAATAGAACTAGGCAAAGTTGTGGCGCCAGAAGACCATGACCCACGGCATGACAGTGTGGTTACGTCAATAAACCCGGGCGAAGTCGTGGCGCCAGAAGACCATGACAGAAGGCATGACGGTGTGGTCACGTTAGAAGTAGGCAAAGAAATGACGTCAGAAATCCACGACACAATGAGTGATATTGTGGTCGCGCTAGAAGAAGGCAAGGACGTTGTGCCAGAAGGCCATGACCCAAGGTTGCCCGGTGGAGTCGCGCCTGTCGTGGTTCTAAGCCTGACAGTAGAATGGGGGGTAGGTATGGAGAGGCAAGATCCTAGCTATGGAGCAGTTGTACACACGAGTGTTTTACGACTTCAGGCCCTTCTCGGAGGAAGTAACAACCCTACGTCTCGGAGCCCGGAGGCGATCGACTGGTTTATGTGTATATGAGTTACAGGGGTGCGAACCCTTCCACCAGTGGAGGGGGGTGGCTTATATAGAGGACGCCAGGCCCCCAGCCAGCCCACGTAGCAGAGGGTTAAAGTACATTAAGGCCTGGCGTTACTGGTAACGCCCTACATAAAGTGTCATCATGACCATTAAGACTACTTAATTATAGACCGTTTGGATACAGAATAGATCCTGAATTCCTGATGGTCGAGTGAGTCTTCATGGTCGAGTGTCTTCAGGTTCGTCGAGTGTCTTCTAGTCCGTCGAGTGGAGTTCCTCTTGGTCGACTGAAAGACGGCTTCTTCTAAGAGATGTCCTTGGGGAGGGTACCTTGGACAGGCCCGTAACCCTACCCTAGGTACATGGCTTCATCAGTAGCCCCTGAATGGATCGAGGTTTGAGTGAGGACGGAGTTGGCAATCTTTCCAACTTGCTTTCTGGTACTGTAAAGGTGTTTTCGCTCAGGATCAATGACTTTTAAGTGAGGGTGTCAACTTTCTTCAGTCGCCTTGAACCATTCTTTATATCTGTCGAGTGAACTTTATGAACTTGGAGATTTCCGAGCGACGGATCGCAGGAGATCTTCCGTCTGACAAGTTGCCCTGTTGGTTAGCGGATTTAGTGGGATCCGAATTTTGGGAAGCGCGCGAAGCGGAGAACGCCGCGGTACTCGGACGGGATAAGGCATGGACGCCTCGATCTCCGCGCCGCCTTTTTTGCCACGTATCGCGTGCGCGACTGTTTCGGGATTTGACAGGATTGCCCGGGCCTACCCGTCAGCCACTGGGAAGTGACCCCATATAAGGAACCAGGCGGAGGTTTTCCGAACAGTGCCTCCTCATTTTCTCCTCCCTCGTCTCCAGATTCATCTGCCGCGCTCGCCAACTGCCCAACGCCGTTGCTCTGTTCGGGCTTCGTCGGCGGCAATGGTGAAGGAGAAGACGGCGGCTTTGGAGCGGGCGAAGAAGGCGACGGCGCAAGCAAAGGGGAGAGCGCCCAGTCGGGGTGGATCCTCGTCGCGGTCTCATCTGCCGCAGGGTTGGATCCAAGGAGATTGGATCCGCTCGACCATCACCCAGAAGGACCTCGATGACTTAGCCAATGAGGGGCTGATCGAGCACGGAGCAGCGAGGCTTCCGGGGACGGAGTGTCAACCGCAACCTCAGGAGGGTGAGTGCGTCCTCTTGGCGACTCATGTAGATCGAGGGTTTTCTTTGCCACCGCATCTTTTCTTCCGAGGATTTCTGAATTTCTTCGGAGCTCAGCTTCACCATTTCACTCCAAATTCTATCGCCTATCTCTCCGCCTTTGTATCTCTGTGTGAGAATTTCTTGGGTTGTCGGACGCACTGGGGCCTCTTCAAGCATATGTTCACTTGTCGTTCCCAAACGGTGAAAAACGCCAGCCCCAATGACGAGAGAACTCAGGTGATCCAGATGTGTGGGGGTCTCGGGGTCCAAATGAGGAGTAAGAGCGCTTTCCCTGCTATGACCCTTCCCGAGTCGGTCAGAGGGTGGCAGTCGACCTGGTTCTACTGCCAAGACCAGTCAACGCCAGGGCAGTCGACCGGGCTCCCTCCCTTCTCCATGAGTCGAGTGAACAAGCCCTCCTCTCTGAAAGTAGTTCCGGAGGAGAAGGCTCAGGTGAAAATGTTGATGGAGCGGGTAGTTCAGTTGATTCGTGACGGCGTGACCGGCATGGACCTTCTGGAGGTTTTCCTTCGGCGGCGCATCCAACCACTCCAGTACCGGGGCCACCCGATGTGGCTGTATTCTGGTACTGAAGACACCAGTCGGGTCCACCCAGAGGAGGTCGACGATGCTACATTAGAGAGGTGGATGACAGCCATCATTGGGAACAAGGACAACCCTCGGGGAGCTAGGAGGATCGTTCCACTCGACCAATCTTATGAGGTGGACAAGGTGCGACTATTTTCCTCCGATTGTTTCGTCCATTCTGTTTCGTCGTAAATCGGTCGATTGACCTTTGTCTTGCTTGCTGTCTTTCAGGAGACCACTGAGCTGTACTCGATGCCCAACGGGGCGCAAGCGCAGGCCAAAGAGGAGGAAGGAAGCGGAGGCGAAAGCCAAGAGGAGTGGGAGTCGGACGTCGATGAGGGTGAGGAAGACGCAGGTTCTGACAAGGAGGAAGAGGAGGAGGAAGAGGAGGAGGAAGTTGCGCCTCCTCATTCCGAAAGGAGGTCCAAACTCACCCACGACCCTGCGGCTGATCGTGGCAAGGGAGTCGCGCCTGCTGGGCAGTCGACTAAACGTCCTCTGACAACTTCACCGGCGCCAACTGAAAAGGCGTCGAAGCAACCCCGAGCGGCCCCGTCAAAACCGGCGAAGGCCCTACCGAAGATGAGGATGGAGATTCGGACTGTCTCTGGGTAATGATCGTAACTCATGTTTTCCACTCCCGGTCGACTCAATTGCTGATCGACTGATATTTTGCAAATCGCAGCGCTGCTACTATTGAGACTTCAGCCAGGCATGAGGATCAAGAAATGGAAGATGCTGCGACTTCTCAACCTGGTATGATCTGTGCGGTTTCACTTTTGGTCGATTGAATCTCCATTTTTGATTTTGAACTTCTTCTGCAGCTCCACCTAATGTTGTCATCAATCTTCCTGACGATGACGACGAAGCGCCGCTGAGGCAGAGGAGCAGAAAGGCGACTGTTGGCAAGGCTGTGCAGGTTACGTCAGCACCTGGACCACAGATTCCCGAGGGAAGCAACGTTGCTCGGGCTACCGTGTCTTTTGCGGAGCCGTTGACGGTTGCCCGCCCCTCATCGTCAAGTGCTGACCCGCCTTCCCTCTTCTCCACCTACCACGTCCCGGAGGACCAAGCAAGCGCTGCCAAGGAAGCTATACGCCAGGCCGGGATTATGATGGAGCAGGTGAAGGCGATCCGAACTGCCAGCCAAGCAGCTTGTGATGCGAGCTCAGCTCTCCAGAGCAATGTCCAGGTACTTGAACACCGACTGGAAATCTTGATTTTTGTCATACACCCACTGGGTGCGTCGATTCTACAGTGGACTGCTGGCAGTCGACTATAGTTTTTGTATCTTGAGATTTCTCACTTTGCTTGTTCCACTCGACCATGGTCGAGTGGAATCAATGAAACTAGTGGGGGCACGCTGAGTGCACCCACTGGGTGTAGTCCCCGAGACCGTGGTCGATTGCTGGCAATCGGCTATGGTCTGCATATTTTTTTTATTACTGCTGACAGTTAACTGCTTCCGGTCGACTGATCGACTGATCGACTCTGAGTCTGGCTGATAGAACTAGTGGGGGCACGCTGAGTGCACCCACTGGGTGTAGTCCCCGAGACTACAGTTGAATGTTTTAGATTCACCTGTAGTCTTAGAAATAGTACGATTTTTCCTTTTAGTCACTCGGAAGTGATTTGTCATTGATGTCTGTCAATTGAACTTTCGCAGAAATCTTGTGACCTTGTTTCTCGTTACACCGAGCTAGAGAACAAGTATATCCAGCTTGAGCTTGATCAAAAGCTTGTTCAAGAGAACTTCACGAAGGCGAAGGAGGAGGCAAAAGGTATGTTTGGTGAGAATCTTGCCGACTGTCCTCGCTTCTTGCCAGTCTCCGAATCTGATCTTACTGTGATTTTCGCAGAAAAAATGAAGGATGCTCTGAAGAAGAAGGACCTCGACCTTGCCGAGGCGCAGAAAAGGGATGCAGACAAGACCAGGCTTGCAGAAGAGAAGTTGGCTTCCGTCAACAAACTCGAAGAAGATAACACTCGATTGAAAGCCGCTCTTGACGTGGCCAACCAAGAAGTCACTCGACTGAGGAATGCCAACATGGTCCTAGACGACAAAGCTGGTGAACTGGCAGGAAAGAAAAATGACTTGGAGCTTTATCTGGGAGGACTCACCAAGAAGCTGTTCCTCATGCTCGAAGGTAACCTCTCATCTCCGATTGGTAGTTACTGACTTGCTGTAAGGGTGTTAGCTTATCCTTGAATCATGTCCACAGAATTCTGCCAAAACTTTGAAGAGGAGACTAGTCGAGTGGAGACTGGCTTGGACCCCATCAACTCTCCAGTGAAGGATGAAACTGCTATGAACGTGCTCCGCCTCGAGTCCCGCATTGCTGTAGTGGTTGATTACCTTGCGAGACTGAAGGCCGCTACATCACGCATCGACACATCGCTCTGGCCAGAAGAAACGCTTCAGAATGACCTTGAGTCGCTAATGACTCGACTGAACGAGATTCCGAGTCGAGTTCAAGAGTGGAAGAAGTCTTCTGCCCGGTGCAGTGCTGATGTCGCTCTATCCTTGGTCCGCGTCCATTGCAAAGAAGCGAGAGAGGACAAGCTGGTGTCTCTCAAGGTGGCCAATACTAGGAAGCATGACTTCCGTTCTTTCATGAAGACCTTCATCACGGCCGCCACTCGGATTGCAGATGGGATCGATCTGGACGAGTTTGTTGCGCCTTCCAGCCCTCCGCGGGAGGGGTAAAAAACTATTATGCTTGATGATTTAAATTTGCCTCGGTATGCCGAGTGATTTTTGTAACCGCCAAACTTTAACAGGCTTGATGCCTGAGCACTTCCGGGTCCGTAGGACGTTATCCGAACTTGATTTGCCGTTGAAATACGTTTGCTTCTTTTGGACAACTATCTCCTTTGGGTTGGAATATATGTTAGCATCTGAAATGCTCTTTTGCAGGTAGGAGTGAATCCCAAATTGTAGTCGACTTGTGCTTGTCGTGTTCGGGCGAGTGCTTGGTTGCAACCAAGCCTCCGAGTGAGAAACTTGTTCTCCACTCGGAAATGTTACAGAAACTTAGGCGAGCACTGGGCTGCAGCTAAGCCCCCGAGTGGGAGGTTGCTCACCACTCGATAGGATTTTTCAGAAACTTAGGCGAGCACTGGGCTGCAGCTAAGCCCCCGAGTGGGAGGTTTGCTCACCACTCGGTAGGATTTTTTAGAAACTTAGGCGAGCACTGAGCTGCAGCTAAGCCCCCGAGTGGGAGCTTTGCTCACCACTCGGTAGGATTTTTTAGAAACTTAGGCGAGCACTGGGCTGCAGCTAAG
>NC_041389.1:15595341-15605592 GCF_002162155.2 Triticum dicoccoides | reverse complement strand
GACTGCAGCTAAGTCTCTGAGTGGGAGGCTGGCTCACCACTCGGTAGGATTTGTTTACTTAGGCGAGTACTTGGACTGCAGCTAAGCCTCCGAGTGGGAGGCTGGCTCACCACTCGGTAGGATTTTCAAAAACTTAGGCGAGCAATGGGCTGCAGCTAAGCCCCCGAGTGGAAGGCTGGCTTACCACTCAGTAGGATTTTCAAAAACTTAGGCGAGCACTGGGCTGCAGCTAAGCCCCCGAGTGGAAGGTTGGCTTACCACTCGGTAGGATTTTGTTTTAACTTAGGCGAAACGGATTCGCAGCTAAGCCTCCGAGTGGGAGGTTTGCTCACCACTCGGTAGGATTTTTACAAGCTTAGGCGAAACGGGTTCGCAGCTAGGCCACCCACTGGGGGACAGATTTATGAAAGCAAAAGCAATAACAATCACTAAGAAAATTATGAAACTCTTTGTCTTTGATGAATACACTACAGGAGTACTTTTTATTACAACTCATCCGAGTGAAAAACTTAAGTATAAAAAGGGCGGAGTAAGTCCGCGTTCAATGCTCTGGGCTCGTCAATCTGGTGCTCGACATTGTAAAGGCGGTATGCCCCATTATGGAGAACTTTGGTGACGATGAAGGGACCTTCCCAAGTAGGAGCAAGCTTGTGTGGTTTCTGCTGATCCACTCGGAGAACTAAATCTCCTTCCTGGATAGCTCGACTCTTCACATTTCTGGCATGGAAGCGACACAAGTCTCGCTGGTAAATGGTCGATCGTATCAAGGCCATCTCTCTTTCTTCTTCTAGAAGATCGACTGCGTCCTGCTAGGCCTGCTCTGCTTCGGCTTCGGTGTAAAGTTCGACTCGAGGCGCGTTGTGAAGCAGGTCACTCGGCAAGACTTCTTCGGCTCCGTAGACCAAGAAGAACGGAGTCCTCCCAGTCGACCGATTTGGCATGGTCCTCAACCCCCAAAGTACCGACGGAAGTTCGTCGACCCACGCACCAGCTGCGTGTTTGAGGTCGCGCATCAGTCGGGGTTTCAGTCCTTTGGGAATTAAGCCATTTGCTCGCTCTGCTTGTCCATTCGACTGGGGGTGAGCGACTGAAGCGTAGCCGACTCGCGTCCCCTGAGATGCGCAGAAGGCTCTAAACTCTTCGGAGTCAAAGTTTGACCCATTATCCGTGATGATACTATGGGGAACTCCGTATCTGAACACCAACTCCCTGATGAAGCTGACGGTGGTGCCGGCGTCCAAATTCTTGATGGGTTTAGCCTCGATCCACTTAGTGAACTTGTCGACTGCTACCAACACATGGGTGTAACCATTTCTGCCTCTCCTCAGAGGCCCAACCATATCCAGTCCCCACACAGCAAAAGGCCAGACGAGTGGAATGGTCTTCAAGGCCGAGGCGGGTTTGTGCGACATATTGGAGTAAAATTGACATCCTTCACATTTGTCGACTATCTCTTTCGCCATCTCATTTTCTCTGGGCCAATAAAAACCAGCTCGGTATGCTTAGCCACGATGGTCCGAGAAGACGCATGATGGCCACAGGTCCCCGAGTGGACGTCGTTGAGAATCATTCGACCTTCCTCTGGTGTTATGCATTTCTGGCTGACCCCAGTCGCACTTTCTCTGTATAATTGTCCCTTCATGACGGTGAAGGCTTTGGATCGGCGGACGATCTCCCAAGCCTCTTCTTCATTCTCGGGGAGCTCTTTTCTCAAGATGTAGGCGATATAGGGCACTGTCCAATCGGGAGTGATGACCAAAACTTCCATGATCAAGTCGACCACAGCTGGGACCTCGACTTCAGTCGGATCTGTGGCGCTTTTGGGCTGCGGGACTTCCTCGGTGAAAGGATCTTCTTGAACCGATGGTGTGTGAACATGCTCCAAAAACACACCACTCGGAATGGCTTCCCTCTTGGAACCTATCTTCGCCAAGTCATCGGCTGCTTGATTTTTCAGTCGGGGAACATGATGGAGCTCTAATCCCTCGAATTTCTTCTCCAGCTTTCTGACTGCATTGCAGTATCCAGTCATGGCCGGGCTTCTGACGTCCCACTCCTTCATCACTTGGTTGACCACTAAGTCCGAGTCGCCGTAGACCATGGGGCGACGGACGCCGAGTGAAATGGCCATACGCAACCCGTACAAGAGTGCTTCGTATTCTGCTTTATTGTTGAAGGAATCAAAGTGAATCTGGAGTACATATCTAAGCTTATCTCCTCGGGGGGAAACCAAGACCACTCCGGCACCGGAACCATTCAGCATTTTGGAGCCATCGAAGAACATAGTCCAGTGCTCCGAGTGAACTTGGGTCGGCAACTGCTGTTCAGTCCACTCGGCGAGGAAATCTGCTATTGCTTGGGACTTGATAGCTTTCTTTGCCTCAAATCTGATATCAAGGGGAAGAAGTTCAATCGCCCATTTTGCCACTCGACCGGTTGCGTCTTTGTTGTGCAGAATCTCTGATAAGGGAGCGTCGGTGACGACTGTGATAATGTGGTCAGAGAAGTAATGGGCAACTTTCTTCGTGCTCATGTAAATTCCATACGCAAGCTTCTGATAATGAGGGTATCATTGCTTGGACGGGGTCAGGACTTCAGAAATGTAATATACTGGGCGCTGAACTTTGAAGGCTTTTCCTTCCTCTTCCCGCTCGACCGTAAGTACAGTGCTGACGACTTGTCCTGTGGCTGCATTGTAAATCAGCAAAGGCTCTTTGCTGATTGGGACAGCAAGCACCGGCTGGGTGGAAAGCAGTGTTTTTAACTCTGCAAACGCTGCATCAGCTTCTTGAGTCCACTCGAACTTGTCTGACTTCTTCATCAGTCGGTAAAGAGGCAATGCCTTTTCACCTAGGCGAGAGATGAATCGACTTAATGCGGCCAAGCATCCAGTAAGTTTCTGGACATCGTGCACACGCACGGGCCGTTTCATTCGGAGTATAGTGCCAACTTTTTCTGGGTTAGCATCGATTCCCCGTTCGGAAACGAGAAAACCGAGCAACTTTCCGCCAGGAACTCCGAATGTGCATTTTGATGGATTAAGCTTGATATCATACCTCCTGAGGTTTGCAAACGTTTCAGCTAGGTCAGTCAGCAGGTCGAAACCTTTCTGTGACTTGACCACAATGTCATCCATGTATGCTTCCACATTCCGACTGATTTGAGTGAGCAAACACTTCTGAATCATCCTCATGAACGTGGCTCCGGCATTCTTGAGGCCAAATGGCGTGGTGACATAACAGAAGCACCCGAATGGGGTGATGAAAGCCGTTTTGATCTCATCGGGTCCAAACAGACGGATCTGATGGTACCCGGAATAAGCGTCCAAGAAAGAAAGTCGCTCACATCCCGCAGTTGAGTTGACTATTTGGTCGATGCGGGGACGAGGAAAATGATCTTTCGGGCAGGCCCGATTTATATGCTTGAAATTGATGCACATGCGAAGAGAATTGTCCTTTTTGGGGACCATGGCGACATTGGCGAGCCACTCGGAGTGGTAAATCTCTCGGATAAACTCTGCTGCTAGGAGTCGAGCCACTTCTTCGCCAATGGCCTTTCTTTTCTGGACGGCGGACCATCGCAGATGTTCCTTCACAGGTTTTTCCTTCGAGTCGACTCGTAGACGATGCTCAGCCAGACCCCTGGGTACACCCGGCATGTCAGAAGGTTTCCATGCGAAGATGTCCCAGTTCTCACGGAGGAACTGGATGAGCGCTTCTTCCTATTTGGGGTCGAGTGTTGTGGAGATATGAGTCGGAGCAGCGTTTGGGTCGGTCGGGTGGATGTGAACGGGTTTTGTCTCACCGGACGACTGAAACGCTGATTCTGTGGCAGGCTTCTTGGCTCGCAACAAATCACTCGGGTCTGCGTTCCTTTGGTGTTCTTGCCACTCTTCCGCCACCATCTGAGCATCGGCGATCTTTGAGCCCTTCTGGAAGCACTCTTCTGCCTTCTTGCGGTTACCGGTGACAGTGATCACGCCTTTAGGGCCTGACATCTTCAGTTTGAGGTACACGTAACAAGGTCGAGCCATAAAACGTGCATATGTTGTCCTACCCAAAATTGCATGATAGGCACTCTAGAAATCCACAATCTCAAATGTCAGCTTCTCTTTGCGGAAATTCTTCGAATCACCAAAAACTACATCAAGAGCAATCTGACCGAGTGACGCGGCCTTCTTGCCAGGAATGACTCCATAAAAGCTCATATTGCTCGTGCTCAGTCTGGACATCGGAATGCCCATCCCTTTCAGTGTCTCAGCATACAGTATATTCAAACTGCTGCCGCCATCCATCAACACTTTGGTCAGTCGAGTGCCCTCAACGACCGGGTCGACCACCAACGCTTGCCTCCCAGGGGTGGCTATGTGTGTAGGGTGATCAGATTGATCGAATGTAATGGCAGTCTGAGACCACTTCAGGTAATTAGGTGTTGACGGAGCAGCCATGTTTACCTCTCTGTTTATAACTTTCAGTCGGTGTTTGCTCTCAACATCGGCAAAAATCATCAAGGTGGAATTGACCTGCGGGTATTCTCTGTCACTATCCTACTTGTCCTCAACTTTGTCCGACTCTTTTTCTTTGTCCTTGGGCTGCTTCCCTTGGAACTGCTGAATCAGGAGTCGACATTGCCGAGTGGTGTGCTTCGGGTAGATGAAATTACCCTCTTCGTCTTTCTTAGTGTGGATGTGACATGGCAAATCCAACACGTCATTTCCTTCCTTATCTTTTACCTTCTTGGGGTTCCAAGGCCCCTTGGGTTTCCCTTTGAATTTTCCTTGGTTCAGGGCCAAGGCTTCTCCAGGTGCGGCAGGCTCAACTTTGCGCTTTTGCTTCCGACTGGAATTTCCACCTCCGGTGTCCTGGGCGACTGACTTGTGTTTGCCGCTCCGGAGACGATCATCTGCCTCACCGTTGGCATATTTGGTGGCTATTTCCATCATTCGACTCAGAGACATGTCTCCGGTTCGACCGAATTTCAAGCTTAGCTCTCTGTTCTTTACACCCTCTTTGAAGGCGCAGACTGCCTGGTGATCGGACACATTTTCCACTGTATGATGCAGTGTGATCCATCTCTGGATGTAATCCCTCAAAGTCTCATTCGACTTCTGTACACAAGATTGCAGCTCTGTCAATCCTGCTGGCCGCTTGCACGTTCCTTCGAATGTCCTGACAAACACTCGGGAGAGGTCCTCCCACGTGTAGATGCTGCTGGGCATCAACTGATTCAACCATGCCCTGGCTGACCCTTCCAACATGAGAGGCAGATGCTTCATGGCCACCTCGTCATTTCCACCGCCGATCTGAACAGCCACTCGGTAGTCCTCAAGCCAAGTGTCGGGCTTGGACTCACCATTGAACTTGCTGACTCCAGTCGCCAACCTGAAGTTGGGAGGAATCACAGCGGCTCTGATGGCTCTGCTGAAGCACTCTGGTCCGGAGACGTGTACTCGGCTGCCGGTGGGCATGCCTCTGTCATTACCCTCTCTGTGGGCTCTATTCCGGTTGACCAGACCCGGAACGATGATGGATCTCGCGTCAAAGCCTGGTTCCCTAGGGTCGACTGGAATTCTTCGTCCGCCACTGTACTGGTGTCTGTCATCTTGCTGCCGAGGCATATATGATCCACCCCTCCGGGGAGGAGTGGGCACTCGACGTCGATCATTGCGATCGACTCGGTGATCATCCTGCTCATAGTTTCTGTACTGATCGTGTCGGTCACCACGCCCTTCACGCCTCGGGGGCGATCTGGGGCTATGAGCCGACTGAACTGTATTCTCCACCACGGACCTGCTACGGATCCTGTTCCGCGACTGCGACACAGCTGAATTCTGATCTCCAGCTGCCCGGAGCAAATCCCTGATCTGCATCAAGCCTCTGCCAGCCTCTGACTGGGAAGGCTGAATCAACTCTGCTATACGTGTTGCAGCTGCTAAATTCTGGATTGGAGTGCGGTATACCTGAGTCGGAGGTTTAAAGAGTTGGCGTCGACTGGAGTCTGGAATCCGTTGTCGCGCGCGCTCGTCGAGTGCCCGCTGAAGGTTTTCCAGTCGAGTGCGCTCAGCCAGGTTGGACAAGCGCGTGTCCTCTAAGGCGCGAGCCTCAGGGGTTTCTCCAACGATCGGAGTATGAAGTGCATCCACGTTCCGGCGGCGAAGCTCTTCCCTCTGCTGCGAGTCGAGGGGCTCGGGGCGGTACTCCTCATGGTCGTGTGACGGGTCGCCTCCGCCGTTGCCTCCCTCGGTGCCAGGAAAACCGGGGGGAACGTGCGGTCCATTGACCATCAGGACCTCCGCCATCGGATCACTGCTGTCGCATTCGGATGCAGTCTCTGTGGAGCCAGTCGACAGGTCGAACAGGCCGTAGAGAGATTCGTCGGGCTCGATTGCCGCGACTTGGGCAGTGGTCGACTGGCGAGCCACTGCGTGCCTCACCCACCGCTGAAGCCTCGACCGACCGGAGCGCTTACGCCGGCGGGAAGCTGGGAGGGAGTATGACACGAAAACCGGCCGATACTGAGTCGACGGTTGCCGCAGAAGGACGCCGCGGACGCATGCTCGAAAATGCGTAGCTCCGCGGATCGGGAGCGCATCGACGTCGAGCGGAGCCTCCTGCAGCCAGGCAGAGTCGTCGGCGATGAATGTGAGCGCACCGAGACGGATCTTGCGGCCCTCAACCAAAACTCCACCTGAAACCATGATGATGGGAATCGAAAAGATTGCAACTTCTCCAACAAGTCGCTAAGACACCTGCCCCACGGTGGGCGCCAACTGTCATGGTTCTAAGCCTGACAGTAGAATGGGGGTAGGTATGGAGAGGCAAGATCCTAGCTATGGAGCAGTTGTACACACGAGTGTTTTACGAGTTCAGGCCCTTCTCGGAGGAAGTAACAGCCCTACGTCTCGGAGCCCGGAGGCGGTCGACTGGTTTATGTGTATATGAGTTACAGGGGTGCGAACCCTTCCACCAGTGGAGGGGGGTGGCTTATATAGAGGACACCAGGACCCCAGCCAGCCCACGTAGCAGAGGGTTAAAGTACATTAAGGCCTGGCGTTACTGGTAACGCCCTACATAAAGTGTCATCATGACCATTAAGACTACTTAATTACAGACCGTTTGAATACAGAAGAGATCCTGAATTCCTGATGGTCGAATGAGTCTTCATGGTCGAGTGTCTTCAGGTTCGTCGAGTGTCTTCTAGTCTGTCGAGTAGAGTTCCTCTTGGTCGACTGAAATACGGCTTCTTCTAAGAGATGTCCTTGAGGAGGGTATCTTGGACAGGCCCGTAACCCTACCTAGGTACATGGCTTCATCAGCGCCAAGTGACCACGACGCGCGGCGAGCTGTGTCGCTTGAACCCAGCGAGCGTGGTGAGAACACTACGTCAGGCAGTACGGCGGACGCGTCAATCAGTCCACGAACGCAGGCCACAAGTGTCGAGTCACGTATGCTCGTATGCAGCAGCAACGTCGACCGAGCCGGTGCATGACCTTGTGCTGTCTTGCATGGGACAGAAGAAAGGGACACACCACCACGTGAGGGCCATGTGGGTGGGCTAGATGGTGTGCAACATTCAGAAAAAAGAGATGGGCAAGAAAAAAATAGCAGCCCAGCAAGCAGCAGTGATGAATCAGCTCGGGTGCAAATTCTTCAGGGAGCAATCCACGCAACTGCATCCCAGTAAGAAGTCAAGCCAGCAGTGCAGCTGCTGCAGGCTCTCCGAGTGATTCTAAGCACCCAGGAAGCGGACCAAGAGGTTCAGAAACGCCAGCAACAGAACGTTTGGTAACTCCAGAAAAAGTGGCATTGCCTCTGACAGTATAAGAGACGACGGAACAGACACCTACACCAGTATGCATGCGCCATGTATTGAATCTCTGTCCGGAGGAAGTGTTTCAAACAAATTCGGTGAAGATGAAAAATAAAGGGCAACGATGTTTCCACATCGAGGAACCGAAAATTTTTGAAGACGCAAAGACGGAAGAGTATTGGTGTCGTGCAATGGATGAAGAGTTGGAATCGATCCGAGACAACGATACATGGGAGCTCGCGGATCTTCCTAACGGACATAATGCCATAGAGCTCAAGTGGGAGTACAAAGTTAAGAAGGATGTCGAAGGGAAATTGGTGAAGCACAAAGCAAGGCTCGTGGCTAAACCAAACGTGCAAGACCAAGGTGTGGACTTCGAAGAAGTGTTTGCTCCACTTGTAAGGATGGACACGGTGAGGCTACTTATAGCTCTCGCGGCTAAAGAGTCTTGGAGAATACATCATATGGATGTGGACTCTGCATTTTTGACTGGAGAGTTAGAAAAAAAGTTGTATGTGAAGCAACCACCGGGGTACATCCAAAAAGGAGAGGAACACAAGGTATTGAAGCTACACAAGGCGTTGTACGGGCCACGACAAGCTCCCCGGGCATGGAATATTAAGCTTGACCGTACATTGATTTCTCTTGGATTTGAGAAAGCCCCACTAAAGCATGCTAAGTACAAGCGAGGTGAAGGCAAGGATCGTCTTTTAGTGGGCATCTATGTGGATGATCTGTTGATAGCTGGAGCAGACGAAGAGGTGATTGCAAACTTGAAGCTACAAATGGAGGAGCTATTCAAGATGACTGATCTACGGCTCTTGAGTTACTACCTTGGGATAGAGGTACAACAAAAGCCGGAAGGGCTCACAATATGCCAGGAGGCATATGAAAAGAAGGTACTTGAAGGCTGTGGCATGAAAGATTGCAATCCAAGTCATGTTCCGATGAAGCCTCGTCTTATACTAAGCAAGAAAAGTGAAGCACCAGCGGTTGATGCAACGGAGTATAGAAGTGTGGTCCGAAAGCTAAGGTATCTCACGAATACAAGACCGGACTTGACCTATTCTGTTGCATAGTAAGTCGCTTCATGGAAGCACCCACGACGGAACATTGGGCAGCTGTGGGAAATATACTCAAGTACATCAAAGGGACAACAAATTTCGTTGTGCCTATTTGAGAGAGAAGAAGAAGGAGATGGTGGAGCTACTTGGCTACGGTGGTAGGGACATGGCAGAACATGTGGACGATCGTAAAAGTACCTCGGGCGTGGCATATTTCTTGAGAGAAAGCATAGTGAGTTGGCTATCACAAAAGCAGAAGGTGGTCGCATTATCATCTTGTGAAGCGGAGTATATTGCAGCTGCAATCGCGGTGTGTCAAAGCGTGTGCCTTGGAAGGCTACTCGGTGACCTCGCAGATAAGAAACCGGAACGAGTGGTCCTCAACGTTGACGACAAGTCTACAATCTCTCTGTGGAAGAATCCAGTGTGTCATCATGGAAGATGGAAGCACATCGATACGAGGTATCAGTACCTAAGGAAGTGCGTGGGAGAAAGCAAGATTGACGTCAACTACATTTGCACCAATGACCAGCTTGCAGATATACTAACTAGGTCTTTGGGACGGCAGAAGTTTGTGAAAATGCGGCAAAGGATCGGCGTCCAAGCTGTGAAGTGAGGACATCGTGTTTAGGGGGTGATTGTTGGAAATAACGACGTTGTCTTGTCCGGCTAGGACTAGAACTAATCACCGTATAGGATTAGTAGTGGCATAGGTTTGCTACTATAAATATACGTACTTGTACCCCTATAAAGTTAACTCAGATCAATAGAGAGAAAACAATCGGGAGCAACACGCTCCCGTAGCCATCAGAATCCTCTCGTGTTATCACGTGGGTGCGTGTGACAGCTAGCTAGCAACGAGAAATCGATCCAGCAGCCTGCTAGGCTGCTTCGGTGTATACGTACACGCCGTCTACGTCTACGTCTTCAAACGGTTGCTCGGCAAGCTCGGAAAGTACTTGAGCTAGTCTCGTACATGTGTATCGCTGAAAAGTATACGACTACATCAGCGTCGAGGTCGGGCCTGTGCCAACACGCCCCACTGCTCGTCGTGGCACACCCGAGCCAGCGAGGACACAAGATCCGGGCGGTCCTGGGCCAGGGTGCCTCGACACCTTTGCCAGAGAGCACCATAGCCAACAGTAGCCGGGCACCATTCCTCACCACCGACCACCACCACCACCTCCCCCACCAGCCGCACACAACCATGCTCCCTGCAGCAAGCTGCCGCCACACCGCCGAACAACATCCCCATCATACCTCGCGGGCCATTAGAAGACACCGACTAATGCCAGATATTTTTTTTAGAACCAGGCTTTACCCCTTTCCATTGCAAAGAACGGAAATATAACCAGTTCAAACGAGAAGGACGGGGGGG
>NC_041389.1:15586828-15594957 GCF_002162155.2 Triticum dicoccoides | reverse complement strand
GGGGGGGGATGAAAAGCGAGTTCTGGCACTACGAGATCGCCAGGACCCCGACCCGCCCGGTCGGCGAGCATCAAAAGGCCAGCAACAGCCGTGAGCAGCCACCCCCACCAGTCCACCACCCTCGCATCCCAACAGCAGGCAGCAGAACTAGCGCCGGCACCCGAAGCCGGCCACACGCACGGATCCAGGCGCGTCGGCGAGATCCGCCACTTATATACGTGAACATAGCTCTTGGCTTCAACGCTATTCAGCCTGGGCTAGGCTCAGTAGAAGCAGCAATGCAGGAAGCGTTTTCCCCTGGATTTTGTGTGGTTTTCAGGATAGTGGTTTTTTCAGTGTTTCTTTGCAGCGATTTAGTTGGAAGTTGTTGTAGTTTGGTATTCAACATTTTTCTACTGTTTGTGATGCTCGCATTGCACATAGTTTGATTAAAGAGTGAGCAATATATAGATGTGTCTTCTTAGACGATGCTACGGTAGTAGTTGTCGGATGTGGATGGGATGGCCAGGACTCATAGCAGTGACACAACGTGTGTGAAGGGATGGAGATAGCAAAAAAGAAAGTATTTTAACGTCTTTATGCAACAACAAAAATTCAGTGAGATTTGAAGAATTCAAAAGTGGTATGTTACAGCATGGATCCATACATAATTAATTACTACCTTTATTTGTAGCACATTGGAGCATGCATGTTCAGCACAATCCAACTGTATGTACTAGTACTTTGCATGCATTTTTATGGAACTTGGTAGGAACAGTGTTGAAAGCTAGCGACACCAACAACGTATTCCATCCGTTTCAAAATAGATGACTTAATTTTGTACTATTTCAGTACAAAATTAGGTCATCTATTTTGAAACAGAGGGAGTACGTAGGGAGGATTTCGTCGAATTTAGACTCCACCAGGTGGAGAGGCTGGCAGTGGCACGCGGAGAGTGGGGCGCAAAAGCAGGTTCGCCTTCCGCTTTACGGTGACGCCAAACGCCTCACTCATGTCCAACTCGGACGGGTCTGAGATGTCCGGCGCCTCCCAGTCGAAATGGAGCAGCATGCTAGCGAGCGGAGCTCCACGTTGGCGAGGCCAAACGCCATCCCAGGGCACATCCTCCTCCCGGCACCGAACGGCAGCAGCTCAAAGTTGGTGCCCGTGAAGTCCACCTCCTCCCCCGCACCGGCCTCGAAGCGCTCCGGCCGGAACTCCTCCGCCGCGTCGGACCCCCAGCACCCCTCGTCACGGCCCAGCGCCCAGGCGTTGATGATCACCTGCGTGCCCTTGGGCACGTCGAACCCCACAACTTTGCATGGCTCCCGGCACTCGCGTGGCAGCAGCAGCGGCAGCGGCGGGTGCAGGCGCAACGTCTCCCGGATGACGAGGCGCATGTACGGGAGCTCGCCAAGCCTGCCCTCGTCGACCGTGCCACCGGCCTCGAAGGCCCGCCGCACCTCCGACGTCGCCTTCGCCATCGCCCCTGGGTTCTTCACCAGCTCCGCCATCGCCCACTCGAGCGTCGTCGCCGACGTCTCGCTGCCGGCAGCAAAGATGTCCTGTGCGCGCCAAACCACTACCTACTTAGTACTAATAATAAGGAGAAGTTAGAAGATTATATCATGTGCTATACGGATGCTCACAAAGATGACCGCTTCGACGGCAACCATGTCGACGCCGCCGTCCTTGTGTATTTTGAGCAGCACGTCTAGCAGGTCGTCCTTGGTTCCCTCGCCGCGCTGGCCCTCCGTCCTCGTCTCCATATGCTCATGGATGATGCCCTTGATGATCCCAAACACGGTGGCATGGCTCTCCTTGGCACAGCGGAGGGCGTTGCTCAGCCGTCCGGCGAGCCACCACGACGGCCACAGGTCCGCTGTGTTAAACCCCGCGGCGAGCCCGATTATTCTGTTAAGCTCCCGCAGGAACAGGTTGCGCTGCTTGGAGTCGCACCGGTCGCCCATGACGGCGCGGAACGTGCCGTCGGCGACGAGCATGGACAGCCGTGCGCGCATCTCCACCGTGGGTCCGGAGGACTCGACGCCCCGTAGCATGGTGGCGACCTCCTCCTCGCGGATGGCTCGGAAGGAGCGTACGCGGACAGCCGTGAGGAGCTCCGTGACGGCGATTTTGCGGAGCTGCCGCCAGTATTCGCCGTAGGGCGAGAAGATCATGTCCCGACCGCCACAGGTTAGCACGCTCATGGTAGCGGTCAACGGCCGCGTGGCGAACGCCACGTCGTGGGTCTTCATCACGTCGCGGGCCGCGTCCGGCGACGACAGCACAAGCGTGGGCACTGAGCCGAGCCGGAGCAGCATGACTGGCCCGTGGCGCCGCGCCAGGTCGCGCATGGCGCGGTGCGGGAGCTTCCCGACGAGGTGGTGCAGGCTGCCGACGACCGGCAGCTGCCAGGGACTCGGCGGGAGATGGAGAGGCAGGCTGTTATTTGCCTTCTTCCTGCGCGTAACAGCAAGCGCGAGGGAGGACAGCACGAGAGCCCAGACGAGGCCGACGACGTAGTAGTAGTTGTCCTCCATTTGCGTCTTGTGTAGGGGACGAAAGATGTCTGTTACTAAAGACGATGCATGCATGATTGCAAACTTTTACGACCATATATCTCTACTTCTAATGAAGCAGTTGGTAGTCTCGCTTTCAGGTTTTTTTTCGTCCCACCTACCATGGTTTTTTTTCGTCCCACCTATCATGGTTTTTTTTCAACCGGTTTTTTTCATCACACCATCCCCACCCCTACCCCACCCCATTCACCGCACGCAGTCAGATTCCGTTTCCCCCCTTACGTCCCCGATTCATGCATGACAATCAATTCTTTCCAAACGCAATCATGCATGACAATCAATTCTTTCCAAACGCAATCAATTAACTTAAGGTAACCAGACACAATCAATTCAATAAAACGGAGCGATATCTCGGGCGATTTTCTTGCTCCCGATATATAATGGTGCTAGCCAATCTGTTAATAAATGAGAAGGAAACAATCACGTGTATGTAGGGAAGATAATCGTGGAGATTGCAGGGCAGTTAAGGCCGTGCGTCACATGCAGGAAGGATTTCCCGAGTTCAGCGAAAGAGAAGGAAATCTGAGTTGGTGAATAGTCTCCACGATTTATTTTCGTCTGGCTTTTTTTCGTCTGATTTTTCTTCGTCCCACCTCCCACCACCACCCTCTCACCGGTTTTCCTCTTTTCTCGTCTAACCGGCAACACCCAATGTATTTATGGTAATCAATCATAATTAATCCACGTATGGTAAGGCTATAAACTCAGAAATCTCAAATATGATTATTATAGTAATAAATCCATCCAGGTATGGTAAGGTCACAACTCAGGAAATTTCGAATATGGTAATTATATGGCAATAAATCAATCCAGGTATGGTAAGGCTATAAATATAAAGGAAAACTATTCCTGTGAGACGTCTAATACATGGCTTTCGTCAGACCAGCATCTCACCAATCGTTTTGGAGCCATGCATCCAACAACGCCTGGCTGTACTATATAACCCCTCCGAATCATCCTCACATCCACCATCAAACCCTAATCAACTACCTCGCCACCCTCTCTACCACACCTGCCATCTGGATCCTCCTCGCTTCAACCTCGCTCTTATCGCACCACCGCATCTACGTTCGACCAGCAAGTCCTCCGGCAAGAACGCACACACCATGTCGCCTTGATGGCTAAGCATGTGCATGTGTGCTTCATGCCCCCACAACGCTCCTTCTGATCCGTTCGTCGTGCTGCATCCCCAATCTGGCCGGTGTGGCACTGTAATTTCGCCGGTGTGCAGACCTTCGTTTCCTCTGCTACTCCTCGTCAGACATTTTGTAGTTGCTGCTTGAAGTGGTATGGTCGTGCTCTGCTCGTTGAAGCCTGTAATTGGGGCTGCATGCTATAGACTCATGAGGTCCCTTTTCAATGTGGCTGCGTGGTAGCGATGCTCTCATGCGTGCTACGTCGGCTGTGCTCCAGCGGTCTTGCATTTGGCCGGGTTGAAGGATACCATATGTGTAGTAGCCACACGTGATTCAGATTTTGTTCACATTGGAAGTACAAGTGATTGTTGTTGGAAACAAATTTCCACCCTTTTGGAAGCATAATTTTCTTCGGTCAAAATGTATATGTAAAATTATTGGTATACTTTCTACCTGCAATTCAATTACCTATCAATGGTGTATCCAACATTGCTCTATTTTTCTTCCTACACATAAGAAAAATCTCTATTCCTAAGGGAGCAGTTGGTAGTCTCGCTTCCAGGTTTTTTTTAGTCCCACCTTCCACGGTTTTTTTTCGTCCTAAAAAAATCTAAGAAATTTCGTAGGTTAACCAGGGACAACTCCCACCTCCCAGGTTTTTTTCGTCCCACCTCCCATGGTTTTTTTTGGTACCTCGTCCCACCTCACACTAAGCCGCCACGAACCGCAAAAACCGCCTACCTTAGCCAAATCAACAAATCTCTCTCATTAATGCAATTTTCTTTAGGAAACAAATAATGGATTCTTTCCTATCTTAGCCAAATCAATGGATCTTTTCTATTAATGCAATTTGCTTTAGCAAACAAATAATAGATTCTTTCCTACCTTAGCCAAATCAACGGATCTCTCCCATTAATGCAATTTGCTTTAGCAAACAAATAATAGATTCTTTCCT
This sequence comes from Triticum dicoccoides, assembly GCF_002162155.2. Lineage (NCBI taxonomy): Eukaryota > Viridiplantae > Streptophyta > Magnoliopsida > Poales > Poaceae > Triticum > Triticum dicoccoides. The sequence continues at coordinate 15,590,305 of NC_041389.1, read as the reverse complement.
ACCTTAACCAAATCTACGAAATCTCTCTCATTAATGCAATTTGCTTTAGGAAACAAATAATAGATTTTCAGGAAACAAATAATCTCTAATCTCTAATAATTTCTACTCCTAATGAAACAGTTGGTAGTCTCCTCCCACCTTCCATGATTTTTTTTGGTACATCCTCCCACCTTCGCTGGTTCTTTTTCGTAGATTTTTTTCGTTCCCTCCCCTCACTTCATCGGTTTATTTTCGGGTCACCCTCTCACACAACGAAAGAAATCTAAACAGATCAGAACTTTTCATACTGGCGCAAGTTATTTAGTAATGTAGAATCAATCACGAACAATCTCTAAAGATCAAATCTAAATTAATTAACCTTGCCTTAAATCACTCAGTTACATTAATTAGAAAACAAATAATTGATTCTCAAAAAATCGCTCAATCACGTAAACCTTACCTTAACTCACGGATGGCAATCAATCTTCAAACAAAGGAAACAATACATCGAGGGAGCAGTAAATAAACTCCCTTTTTATGACATGTGTATGATCTTTCCTTCCCTCTACGTTGTCGAGCGTTCTTGATTCTCGAGGCCGATGCTTGGGCTGCGTCACTGGGTCGCGACGGTGCTGGAGGACGAGGACGGCGAGGCCGGGTGCCGCGGCACCGCGTTGGCCGCGGCCGGTGAAGGGGGCAAAGAAGGGCGGCTTCCCTGGCCCTGGCCATGGCCGTGACCCTGTGAGTTGGTGCGGTGGAAGTGGCACTTGAAGGACACGGCGTGGGTGGCCGACGCGCAGACGCGCTTGGAAGCGGGCCCGTGGCCCGTGCCGGACGGCGCCGACGCCGACCCGGGCCACCTCCTTCGCGTATTCTTGGAGCTATGGCTGGCCGATTTACATGAAATTAATTCCCTCAGTTGTGGTGGCAAACATAATACACATAATCCATATTGTTATGTACTAGCTTGTGTGTGTGAAATAGATGAATTATGGTCCCGTACCCAATAAGATGGATATGTGTGTGTTAGAGAGAGAGAGAGAGAGGGAGAGGGGGAGAGAGTGAGGAAGAGGGAGGCAGAGAGTGTGTGTGAGGAATTGATGATAAAAAAGGTCGTCAATGTCACTTGATATATATGAGAATATTAATATTGAACTTTTAAAGTTAATGTGGCCCCGTTGCAACGCACGGGTGTTCTTCTAGTATACGATAGTACCACGATTAGGGTGGTGGTGGTGGATTGATATCACTTTTGATAATTTTTACATGTTAGTACCATATTTAGAGTTGTCTGTTAGTAAATAATCTATATCGCGTATAACAGTGTATTGACGATGTATTCAACCATTAGGGCCAGCCTGCTGCTGACGTGGTTTGTTTTTTTCAAAAAAGACCCTTACCTCTTATTTAATCATGCATCCATACCTGGTTTGTTAAAAAGAGCCCTGCCAGGTTCTTTAAGAAAAAAACTCGACGCGCAATGCCAGCATTCGAACTAGAGACGTCGTGTTTCGCAGCGCAACGTAGCTGCTATTGCGCTACAACATCTACAGGTGTATATCTTTTTGTAGTTTGGGCCATTTCGTTTTTTATGGACTTGTTTCTTTCGGTGTTTTTTTTGCGTGCCTCTTTTATTTTTTTCTCAGATTTTGGGCATTCTTCGGGTCGTACACAGTGTACACACACATAGACACACACACACACACACACACACACACACACACACACACACTGTGGGATGAACATTTTTATAGTACGGAAAAAGGTCATCGTATATTTAAATGTTCATCTTATATTTAAATAAGATCAATGTATATTAAAATATATTCTATATATATATTGAACGATGTGACAAACATTTTATTTAAATAAGATACACTTTTGTAATATATGATGCAATGAACATATTTTTAATTATATGATGTGATGATCGTTTTTTTAATATCGTATAACCTTTTTCAGTATTGTATAACATTCAACAAGAAAATTTCAATATACACATCTTTTCGATATACGGTGAACTTTTGTAAATAGGGAAACACAAACAAACATATATGTTCACACACTTTTCTTAATACACAATGTACAATTTTGTAATATATGTTGAACAATTTTCTTAATATACGATGAACATTTTTTTAATTTATGTTGAACATTTTTTTAATACATGATGAGTTTTTTAATGCATTTCTAAATTATTATGATAAATTTTTTATTTTTAATACATGTTATCAACTTTTTGAAAATAGTGTGTTTAAAAAAATATAATCAATATACGAGTAAGTAAAAAAACTGTGTGTTGGGCATATAATTTTTGTAATAGTTGCGTATTTGAATAATATAATGAGGTTACACAATAATTGTGCATGCTTGTGGTCGTGTATGCGGGGTCGCGCAGGTTTGAAACCTGCCGGTGCGCTATTTTTCGTTTATTTTATATATTTGTCCAGTTCGACGGAAATTTTCAGACAAGTCCGAAAAAAAGTATCGAAACCTTTTGTGCGGGCCCTAACGGCCAGATACACCGTCAATACACTATTAGATATGGTTTAAACTATTTTGTAATAGACTGCCCCAAACATGATACTGACATATAAAAATTATAAAAAGTGGTACCAATCTGTTATCACCGCTCCAAATATGGTACTATTGTGTAATTTTCTCTCTCTATATAGAGAGAGACTTCTCTGTTGATTTTTAATTTGGACATCTTCATGGAAAATAGTCAATCTAACGGAGTGATGCCTACCGGCGAAGCATCCCCAGGCTAAGTTTGTGTACGTGCTCTAACTTAATTAGTCGTACTACACCGAGCATCCATATATATCCGTTTATGTACGTGCTGTAACTTAATTAATTGCAGATCGGAGCCGTAAATTTCCACACCGGCCAGAAAGATTTCCAGGCATGTGACGTACGTGCAGGCACCCTTCCGGTGTACCATCATCGATCTCAACACTTCCTTCCGGTGTACCATCATCGATCTTAACACTTCCGGTGTAAAATTTACGAAAAGTGGTACCAATCTGCCATCGCCGCCTCAAATGTGGTACTATTGTGTAATTTTCTCTCTATATATAGAGAGAGACTTCTCCGTTGATTTTAATTTGGACCTATTCATGGAAAATAGTCAATCTAGTGGAGTGATGCCCAACGGCGAAGCATCCCCAGGCTAAGTTTATGTACGTGTGCTCTAACATAATTAGTCGTACCGCATTGAGCATCCGTATATATCTGTTTATGTACGTGCTCTAACTTAATTAATTGCAGATCGGAGCCGTAAATTTCCAACATCCATGGCGTCTGGGTTGCAAAGCAAACGCCAAGCACCCTGGCCCGCACGACCCACCAGCCCGTTGACCTGCTGACGTGGCAAAGGGGCCAGATGCCAGGAACCCTGGCGTCTGGCCCTGGTAAGTGGATAACTCGACGGGAGGTGTGTGGGTCCCACCCCACACACTTTCCTCAATCCAGCCCGAGCTTGAAGAAGAGTTGCTG
>NC_041389.1:15560900-15586547 GCF_002162155.2 Triticum dicoccoides | reverse complement strand
AGCTCCCCCCTCAATTCCTCTCCAAAAGGTGCTTCCCTTAGGTGGATCTTTCCATCACTTTGTTGCTTGTGGTAATCTCCCCCAAATCACCCAATTTTTTTTGGTTAAATCTTGTTATTTTGGTTGCAGTTTTTACATGTTGGTGGAACCCTAGTTCATGTTTTCTCCCTTATTTTAGTGTGAATGGCTTGGTTAACTTTGGTAATATAGTGATATGCATGGTGTGTAGTAGGAATATTTGCTTGTTGAATATAAAGATTGGTGGTTAGGGTTAGTTAGTGTTTAGGGTTAACTTAGCTTAGTTTGTGTTAATTAGTGAAACTTTTGTGCACATCACCAATGATTTAGTGTTGATATGATTTGGATATATTGAATGAGATGTTTTTGGATAAACACCAATTCTCATTCATACCTTAAATGCATTCATGTTGTTTTTAGATGGAGAGACTTGTTAATGTTCATTACATGGACAAGGAGGCATTCTTGAGTAACAATGCCAGACACGGGTGAGGAACCATTGGTTTTTGATACAAGCCCTAGCTATGAGCATGTTGTTGCAAAAGTGAGACAAGTCTTAAAGTGGATGGACAACAATGTTGATGTTAAGTTAATAGGAAGGTATGATGTTGGAGCTGGAGCCAAATCTCGGTTGAAAAGTATGCCTATCACCTCGGATTTGCATTGGGATGTATACAAGGAAAAGGTTTCCCAATCGGAAGACAAATCACTTGAATTTTTTGCCACCAAAGGTTGAATCTCCTTCGTTTACACTTGATTTGAACCGGCATGTCTCTTCCCCAATGGATGACATGAGCGAGAGCACAATGGTGCCACTTGTTGAGCATAGGGTTGTGGTTGATGCCCCCAATGCTTATCGCCAACCACGTCCCCGTCTACCATCTAGTGAAGCAAATGAGGTTGAGTTGTATGGCCCCAATTCTTCTAGCCAACCACCAACTAGCCAAGCAAATGAAGTTGAGGTGATTGATAGTGACGAAGTAATTCAAGAGGATGAAGATGCTCATGATGACGACGAAGAGCAAGAGGAAGGTTTTCATGGTAATGATGTTGGTGAATTGGATGCATACATAGCGCAAAAGGACATGGATCGTGACTTGCCTTTTAGGCGTCAATATGCCTATGACTCGGATGACGAGGGTCTGGGTGAATGGTTGGACAAGGATGGATTCACAAAGGAGGAAAGCCAAATCCACTTTGAGCTGACGGGCTTAGAAAAAGAACTCACTTGTTTAAAGATCTCAGCCTTGCCCATAAAGCTGTTGTTGATGGTGAAATGAGAATGACGGCGATTGAGCCAACACCATGCACGAATCCAGGTGAACCAAGGGAGGAGAACAAGGATGAGAATGCTCATTTGAAGAAAGGAGTGAAGTTTCTGAGCTTGCCTATGCTGAAGTTTGGGTTGTCTGACTATGCCATTCGGAACCATATGCCATTTTATGTTGAGCACTCGGACATGAAGTTGCGTTACACCGTGAAGTGTGAGGGAGAAGGATGCCCATGGAAGGTTCGTGCAAAAAAGCTTAAAGAAACCGAAGAATGGGTGTTAAAAAGTTGTGTTGCCACTCATAAGTGCAAACCGCCATCGAAACGACTTCGAAAGACACACCGTCAAATCACATCCGAGTATCTCGGATACAAATGGATGAATGGCATAGTCGTTAATCCAACTGTGAAAGTGAGGTCTCTCATGCGGACGGTGAAAAAACAATTTGGTTATGAAGTCAAGTATGGGAAGACATGGAAGGTTAAGGCAAATGCTATTAGGATGTTGTATGGTGGTTACGAAGAAGCATACAACCAGCTCCCGAGGTTGTTGGGCGCGATTGCACATAGGAACCCAGGCATGTTTCATGTGGTTGATGATCACGAGGGAGTGTTCCACCGTGCCTTCTGGAGTTATGGACAATGTGTGGAGGCGTTTGAGCATTGTCGCCCGGTCTTGTCTATAGATGGCACATTCTTGACCGATAGATACAAGGGCACACTAATGGTAGCAATGGTGCACTCATCAAACGACAATGTGTTGCTAGTGGCATTTGCTTTGGTTCCTTCCGAGCACCAAGACAACTGGGAGTGGTTCATGGGTTATGTTAGGCACAAGGTGATTGGGGCTAGGGACGTATGCATCATATCGAACAGGCACCATGGCATACTCAAGGCAATGGACATTGTTATTCCAGGATTACCAAAGCTTCACCACATATGGTGCATGAGGCATTTCGTAGCCAACTTTTACTGGGCATGTAAGAGCAAGGAGCTCAGCAAAGACCTTACCCATGTATGTGTGGCCTTCACCACCAATGCTTTCGATGCTCGGTACAATAAACTCTTTGCAGCGATGAATGAAGGGGGAAAAGACTTCTTAACTAGGAATTTCAACGAGAAGCACAAGTGGGCACGCGCTCATGACGATGGAGGTAGGCGATATGGCGACATGACGAGCAACCTGGTTGAATGTTTCAACAATGTGCTCAAGGGTGCTCGTTCATTGCCAGTGACTGCAATAGTGGAGTATACCTTCTTCAAGCTTAATGAGTACTTTCAGAGGCATTCCGAAGAGACTGCAAAATGGATAGGTGGAAAAAAGGATTATCCGAAAAAGGTTGATGAATGGCTGCAGTTACAAGCAAGCAAGTCTTCACGGCAACAAGTTATCATATTCGACAAAAGTGAAATGATCTATCAAATTGATGACCCACGTGGCACAACACGAGACAGTTTTCAATATGGTGGGGCTGCATTTGAGGTGCGTCTCAAGACTCGGTGGTGCCAGTGCGAGAGGCCTAGTAAGTATCATTGGCCATGCTCGCATTTGATAACGGCGGTGAAGGCGAGAAACATACATGTTTGTGATGGGGAAACCGTGCAGATGCAAGAGTTCCATGTGGAAGCTACTAGGTTGACATGGTCGCCTCGATTTCACCTTTTCCCGGACCAATCACAGTGGCCTGAGTATCATGGCCCTCATATTAAGCCAGACCCTCTCCTGAAGGTGGAGACCAAGGGTAGAAGGAGAACTAAAAGGTTTAGGGGTGATATGGATGACCTGGTTGGATACACTGGCATGAAACAATTTGGTAGAGGTCATTTCATGGAGGCTCCTGACACTATCAACTGTGGGGGGTGCGGTGAAGGGCGACACAATGCACAGACATGCAAGAAAAGGAAAACGTCGAAAGGAGGCATTCCTAGCACTAGCCGTAGAGGAAAGACAAGTCGTTGAGGTGGCATCGATGGTGAACGAGCTGGAAGAGGTGACTGTGGTGGTGGTCGTAGAGGGAGCACAAGTGTTAGAGGTGCTGGTGGTCATAGAGGGAGCACAAGTGCTACAGGTGCTGGTGCTGGTGGCGTCTGTCTAGTTTGGTCACGCAGGAAGCCAGACACATGTCCGATGCCCCGTGCCGACCAGACGCCAAAGACCCTGGTGTCTGGGTCCCTATCCAGAGAGTAATTTTTGATTTGTCAATTCTGCACACCCAGATGCCATGAACCCTGGCGTCTGGCCATAGAAGCCACGTCAACCAGACGCCAGGAACCGTGGCGTTTGGGTTCCTATCCAGAGAGCAAATTTTGATTTGTCAATTCTGCACACCCAGACGCCATGGACCCTGGCGTCTGGTGAAAGAAGCCACGTCAACCAGACACCAGGAACCTTGGCGTTTGGGTTGTTACAAGTGGATAAGATGCATTGGGCCCACCTCTATCCTATCCATCTCATTTCATTCTTCTCCACACACACTCACGAGCTGCTGCCCCCTCACTCCCTCTCCAGCACCCTAATCCCCCCTCAAATCTCTCACGAATCGGTCCCGTTTCATCGGTGGACCTTCGGGATTTCCAAACGAGAAGGTAAATTAACTCCACCCCCATTTTTTTGTTGGTTTATTGTATCATAGTTTTGTGCAAACCCTAGTTTTCTTAGTTTTGTGCAAACCTAGTTTCTTTTTCCCAGTGCTTATGCTCAAGGGGTAGGTTAGGTACTCAGTGCGATTTGTGTGTTGCAGATGGCTAAGGGTACTCAGTGGGTGTTTAGCCCTACTGTTCATGTACAAGGCTTTCCTCCCAGCGTTATGCAAGTTAGTGAAGTGGACCTAACTTTTGATTGGTTGAAGACTAAATTAATGTTGAAGCAAGAGTTGAAGAAAGACGATTTTGTGTACTACGTTAGCAAGAAGCAGTCAGATGGCCCTAGTGAAAGGAAATTGATTGATATAACTGATGATGATACAATTCATGAAATGCTCGAAGAATGGGAATGGAAAGGGGTTGTTGAATTGCATTGCTAACTGAGTTATATGTGATGTTTATGTCGTTTCAACTATCATGGACCACTGTGGTCATGAACTATTAGTGTCATTTGAGACTATGTAATGCTTAAGTCTATGTGGTTTGAACTAAAGTGGTCATGAACTAGTTGTGTCATTTGAACTAGTGGCATCACCCTTGTATGATCACTATGTAAGGTTTATGTCATTTGAACTAGTTGCACCTCGTCTGTCAGATTAATTAGCTACGTTTGTATTTATCGACTAAAATGTGCAATGGACATGAAAATACTACTCTATCATGGACATGAAAATACTACTACACTAGCATAGACTATGAAAATGCTACTCTGGTGCACACCTAGATGCCACGGTCCTTGGCGTCTGGCTACCCTGTTTTGCCCTCTTTCTGGTTCTGTCGACCCCCAGACGCCAGAGACCCTAGCGTCTGGTCGCCTGACTTGCAACCAGACGCCAAGGACCCTGGCGTCTAGTCCCCTGTGCATATAAATGACTTAAAGTCTCCTCCTTTTGACAGATTTTATCAACATTTCACAGCAATCAACAAATTCATAGACATCACAGGAATCAACATTTCACATCAATCACAGGACTGAGTACTACTTTTAACCGACAAATTCATGTCATACATTCATAGCAAATTCACGAATTCATGGCAACTTAATTCAAACGGAAACAAGTTCATGGAAAGAAACGACAACAAGTTCATGGAAAGAAACAACAACAAGTTCATGGAAACAAACTACACCAAGTTCATTGAAACAAACTACACCAAGTTCACTTCTTCCTTCCTCTCTCTACGATAGTTGCAAGTGTAGGCTCCTCCTCTTCACTAGTCTCCTCCTCTTTGTTGTATGCCTCCTCCTCCGCATCAATGTTGGACTTATATCTTTGCATTCCTACTGGCATAAGCTAATGAGGATATTGCGGACTATGGAATTGTGTGTTCCATGTATTCTTTCTACCTTTCTTGGCTGGTGTCTTAGCTATGGCTTTGCCCTTCCTCGAGCGAACATTTCCTTGTTTCGGTTGTGTAACCTGTGATGGTTGTGGAGCATCAACATCATACTCATGCTCTTCATGGATCTCCTCCTCTATGTTCTCTTGATGTGCTGGCTCCTCTTGATGTGTTGGCTCCTCTTCATGGACCTCCTCCTCTATGTCCTCTTCGTTGCGGAGATAATGGCATCTATTAGCTATGGCGGCACGGCTACCAGGTGCAAACACGTCACTAGACTGAGTACCATGGCAAGAAAGCATAGCTGCCATCTTATGGAACCGCTTCTTGAACTTCTGCGACAACACAAAATATGCTATGATATGAGATGCAAATAACTTAATCCGCGAAGAGAAGCTTTTATAATATATTTGCTCACAACTCCATCGTGCTCCTAAGAGTCCTCTCAGATAATCCACCACCATGTGGATGACTCAGTGCTACATTGGCATCGTTGATGCACAAAAGCAACTCTCTGCCCTGCAATTCATTAACACACCAAACTTAGTATTTGAAAGAAGACAAACTTAGTATTTGAAAGAAGACAATATAGTGCAAGTATGTTAGAATAGGTTCATTAGACTACCATTTCGTCATGCATCGGTGCATAGTCAACGTGAACCCCTTTGGTATCTCTCACCGTCGTGTTGAAGGTATGATAACCTTTTGCAGTCTCCGGGTCTTCGGACACCAACTCCGGCCACTCCTCGTGAGTCCAACCGGGCTTTAGCTTTAACCGGTAATGACCCGCATACCACACTTGATACTTCTGATATGCTGACTGATTGTGAGGTCTATTCTCTGATTCCACTAACGTGTCTCTTTGATTCCAAATTTGTATCCATGTACGGTGTTTGTTTGCCCAATCCGATATATCCTGATTGTTCCTTCGATCGAACCTACAAATGATGCACTGTACAAAGCATTAGCAAACATAGACTTATTCAATGCTCTACTACATACTCAAAGACATGCTTGCTCACCGATGCAAAGATAGAATTTCCTCCTTGTTCTCCTCAATTGGAATACCTTGTCTTCTTCCAAATTGTCTTGCCACAAGCATCTATGAAGTGCCACTCGACTGCGAAGAAGCATATCATTGGGCACCTTGCCCGCCAAAGATGGCGATCTCGCGTGCACATCTCGTTAAGAGAGAAGCTATGATTATCCACGTAAGGCAACCAATGGACCTGCAAACCAAAGAGATACATTGTTAGATACAAATTTCATTCTTGACTAAATTTTGTCTCGTTTAACTTCTCAATACCTGCTCAGCAGTCAAGGTGTCCAGCTTGTTCATATAGCACTTGTATCGCACATGCGAGCTTCCTGTGTACACGGTCACCTGTTCCCAATAGTACTCAAGCGTAGGGCGCCGATATGGATCAACATCATGCGCCCCATCATGATTACCCCGTGGGTTTGGGTGTTGGGGGTTCTTGAAATTGGGTCGTCCAACCGGGATCCGCTCCCACATCCACACGGATAGGCTCCAAACAAACCCAGCCAATGAGGATGTATCTCCCTTCCCGTGACACGCCAAGTCAAGCTGCAATCAAACAAACATCTTAGATATGGAGGCGCATGACAAATGCAAGATAAATGGTTGCAAATATCTCTTACCTGATGATACAAATATGCTAGTGCGGCCGAACCCCAGCTATACTGGGTATCCCAGTTATTGAGTAGCTCCAGGAACATCCAGAGTGCTGAGTTCCCGGTTGCGTTTGAGCAGACTATACCTTGGTTAGTACATACCAAAGATAGGCCCGCGCATACTGCTGCATAACCAGGTGAATGGCATCCTCAAGGCACGGATTTGTTTCTCCTCTGACTAGTTTTAGCCACTGTTCAAGATATCTTCCGATATTCCGATAAATCGGCCGATTTATCGCTTACCGTTGTCTAACCGATAAGATAAATCGGCCGATAATTCAGCCGATATGGCGATAAATCGGCCGATATGTTGATAAACTGGCCGATTTACCCCTTATCATGGGTCGACCAATAAGTTCGCGATAAACGATATCCCCAACATTGGTTTTAGCCAAGAATGTCTCATTTTCGAGGCATCGGCCTTGCCTGGCAGAGGGGCGTCGGGATGAACACCAATTAAAATGCCAGGCCGTTCTCGCCAGTTAACGGCGCTGACACGACTGGTAAAAACTTGTCCGTTGATAGGAAGGCCGCTTATCATAGCCATGTCCTCTAGGGTCATCGTCATCTCCCCACATGGAAGGTGGAACGAGTGAGTCTCGGGCCTCCAACGATCCACAAGTGCGGTCAGCGCCGCGTGGTTCACCGGCGGAGCGTGTCGCTTAAACTGCAACACGAATGAGAGAAGACCCAATCTCCGATTGTACGGCTCGTACAGCGCGTCGTAAGGAAAGTCATGAGCGAATGACCCCTCATGCGCATAGCAACTACATGCTGCAAATAAAGTGATTTTTTGATCAATACAACAACACGATGGCACGAGCACGATGTTCCTTATCCCACTCCTCGATTAATCTGTCATACCAAGGTCCATCATCATCCGCCATCCTACCAAACAAATCACAACATGAACTACAATTACAAACAGTAGAATTTGCTTCCCCAAGTTATGCAAAATTTCTTCATATGCAATCTATATATGCCAAATTTCTCCAAATTTGCTTCTCTTAAATCATGTCACACACAATCATCAAATTTCATCATCTCTCTTGCAAAAAATATCATGCCATCTATATATTCAACTATATTGTCATACCACTTCACACATATAATATTTTTTCTACATATATTTGCTTGCCAAAGTAGTCTTCTCAATTCAAAAATATATTATGCAGTCTATATATTCAACATATACCTAATTTAGTAGCACATGCATACATCATCATCTATAATTCAAAAAAAAATCACAAACTAAGTCTATTGGTGGACAACTACAAACATCTACCAACTACACTACCTACATAATCATCAACCAACTACAAACATATTCCTAAAACAAAGAATTCATCTACTCATGTAACATCACCTAATGTGAAATAATGCATGCAAAAAGAGAGGGGGAAACCAAAACAAATTGGAGGGAATGGGGGAGAATACCTCAAGGATGCTTGGGGGCCTCAGATCCACAAATTTGGGTGGAGGATGGAGTAGATCAAGGGGGGATTTGGTGTGAGGGAGAAGAGGGGCGGGAGAGAAAGAGTTCTCTGTTCTTGCGTTCGACCGCCGCCAGGGAGAGGTTGGGGATGGGTGGGCTGGGCCTGCGCGCTCTATTAACCTATCAGGGCCAGACGCCAGGGTCCTTGGCGTCTGCACCCTTTGCCACGTCAGCAGGTCAACGAGTAGTAGGGTTGTGCGGGCCAGGGGCCAGACGCCATGATCCGTGGCGTCTCCTTCGCAACCCAGACTCCAGGGATGTTGGCGTCAACTAAAAAGGTTAAAATCGAAATAATTTTCTGAACGAAGTCAACTTCGGACTTTGTTAGCACAAAAGGTTAGAACAGGAATTTTGTCCGTCCCGGTACAGGTGACTCATGCCATCAAGCACCATTGGCCCATGAGGAAAGATTCTCAGGTACTAGGTGACGAGCGTGAAGCACATATGAAGTCTCGATTGATGCATCAGCTTGGAAATGGATTGCACGTATCATTATTCTTTTTCTTTTGAGTTGCATATATCATTAATTCATTCTGAAAGAGTGGCAGAAGTATGACTTGTATTGTTTCTTTTCTATTGATGGTGCAGTGCTTCGTAAATCATTCTGAAAGCAAATTCTCCATTTAACGGAAACAAATCTTCATCGTTGTGAAAATATCCTCGTGTAGTCTAAAACATTATTTACTAATTCTAACCTAGAAAAGAATTAAGAAAGTCTATCCAACTCTTATGCCATTTGATTTTACATGAAGATTTAATTATACGAATCTTTCCGTTTGATTGATTTATATTTTATTTTCTATTTTGAGTTTGATTTTATTTTATCCACACACCGCACAGCAAGTCGTCTGGTGTGAGCAACTGAAGCTGCGTGTCTGTGTACTGACACACAACTGTATGTCAATTGGTCGAACGCAATTACAATTGCACACCCAACTACCTTTCATTTTTAAAGTATGTGGTAATATTTTTTAAAGAAACATGGCACACGTTTTGAAGACATGGCAAATATTTTCTAAATACATGGTGGATATTTTTTAATGGTGTTTGCTACAAATCAACCGACTGAATTTGAAGAAAAATCAGCCGGCTCGCTAGTCGTCCGTTCTAACACAGGTAAAGTGGATTACACCCCCAGTCGGGTTGACCCATCGTCCTCTGCAAGGTTGCAGCCTCGTCACTCGTTACCAGCACACCTCACCATCCAACTCGTGCAACTGCTCCGCAGCGAACCAGCGTCGACCTGCGACAGCCCTCACAATAACCACACACGCATTATGTTGCAACATCAGCCTAAGGCAAGATCCAGATTGCAGCATCATTAGTAGAAAAAGGGTCAAATCTGAGACACATTAGTGCCGGTTTGATTTTGAGCCGGCACTAATGTGTCTATTAATGCCGGTTCCAACGGCTAGCCGGACGCTGTCATTAGTACCGGTTCGTGGCGAACCTTTAGCACCAGTTCGTGTCATGAACCGGTACTAAAGAGAGTGGTGGCAAGATGTTGTCAGTCTGGGGCCCCTCCAGCACCTTTAGTACCGGTTCGTGGCACGAACCGGTACTAAAGGTCATCATACATAAACCCTTCGTCCACCCGAGCTCGCTCTGTTCTTTCCCTTTTTCTCTCAATTCTCTGTTCTTCCCCTCTCTTCCTCACGCTCATCACAAATTTTGTCCAAAATTTGTCAAGATTTGAAGGCCCCCATCCATTCAAATGATCACAAAGGTTAGCAACTTTGTCCTTTCATCTCTCATTGCTAGATTAGCTCTTGCAATACTTTGTATAGTGATTAATTTGTGAGTTTAGTAATTTGGGAGGAATTATATGTGCTAGTATTTGATTTATATGCAATTTGAGGTCAAAAATAACACTTAGTTTGCATATGTAGGTGTGGTTTACTTAGTGCCTTCTAAATCTCCGTCGTAACCACCATCGATCGCCCGCACCGTCCCGTCGCCGGCACCACCTTGTGGTGAGGCTCTTGTTCATGAATGTTTTACATTACCAAATTGATGTTTGTGTGATTTGGATATATAGTTACTCGTATAATTATCTTACCCGTACGTTGTTTGTTATACATAGTGCTATGGTTTTGATATCCGTCCCCGTCGGCCCTCGTCCTTATTATGATTCGGATGTGGTATATTCTCTTTTAAAACTAGTTGTTGCATTTCGTGTTTATGACAAATTATGCCCATCAAGTTGACATAGATATTTTTATCTAGGAGGTATGTGAACCGGAAATTCCAACCGACCCTATTGTCGAGAGGTTAAATTTAGTTGAAAGAGAAAACGAGTATTTGAAAGAAAAATTGAAAAGAATTGAGGGGGGAAGATGGAATTGGAGTTGCATGTTGCCGATGTCGTCGATGATCACAAGATCAAGATGGAGAAAATGTGGTTGAAGATTAGAAAGAGTAGAAAATATGCCATTGATAGTGTGGCTTGGTATCATTATGTTGTTGGATCAATTGTTACCTTAGTTGCGATCTTGATCGCATTTGTTGTTGCATTTAAATTCTTTAGCTAGAGAGTTATTTGTATTTTGCATTTAATTAAGTGTTGTATATGAACTTTATGTATGAACTTGTATTAATTTGGTCTATTCGGTGTTGTGTAATAAAGTTGAGCCGACAATGGATGTATGATGACCGATGCTCTTCCGAGTTCATTAATGTCGTGCATACTTTTCTGCTTGCCGCTGAGGCAAACAAGCGGGCAGATGGTTTTATGCCTTGTCCATGTGCTGGTTGTAATAATGGTCACAATTACTCAACGTCAAGAACCATTCACGTCCACCTATTTGAGTCCGGTTTCATGCCCCACTATAATGTTTGGACCAAGCACGGAGAAAGAGGGGTTATGATGGAAGACAATGAAGAAGAAGAGGACGGCGACATCTATCCTGGCCATGGGTTCCCTGAATACGATGATACAACAATGGGGGAAGAAGCTGAGCCGGCAATGCGGAAAGAAGCTAAAGAAGAGGCATCAGATGAGCCCGCTGATGATCTAGGTCGGGCCATTGCCGATGCAAAGAGAAACTGCGCAAGTGATTTGGAGAGGAAGAAGTTGCAACGCATGTTAGAGGATCACAAGAAATTGTTGTACCCGAATTGTGAAGCTGACAAAAAAAAGTTGGGCACCACACTAGAATTGTTGCAATGGAAGGCAGAGAATGGTGTATCTGACAAGGGATTTGGAAAGTTGCTGGTAATGATAAAGAATATGCTTCCAAAGGACAACGAATTGCCCGAGAGTACGTATGAAGCAAAGAAGGCTGTCTGCCCTTTAAGGTTAGAGGTGCAGAAGATACATGCATGCCCTAATGACTGCATCCTCTACCGCGGTGAGTATGAGGATTTGAACACTTGCCCGGTATGTGGTGCATTGCGTTATAAGATCAGTCGCGATGACCCTGGTGATGTCGAGGGCGAGCGCCCCAGGAAGAAGATTCCTTCCAAGGTGATGTGGTATGCTCCAATAATACCACGGTTGAAATGTTCGTTCCAAAACAAAGAGCATGTGAAGGCGATGCGGTGGCACGGAGAAGACCGTAAGAAAGACGGAAAGTTGAGAGTACCCGCTGACGGTTCGCAGTGGAGAAAAATCGAGAGAAAGTATTGGTAGGAGTTTGCAGGTGACCCAAGAAACATATGGTTTGGTCTAAGCGCAGATGGCATTAATCCTTTTGGGCAGCAGAGCAGCAACCATAGCACGTGGCCTGTGACTCTATGTTTGTATAACCTTCCTCCTTGGTTGTGCATGAAGCGGAAGTTCATTATGATGTCAGTGCTCATCCAAGGCCCTAAACAACCCGACAACGACATTGATGTGTACCTAAGGCCATTAGTTGAAGAACTATTACAGCTATGGAATGGAACAGGTGTACGTGCGTGGGATGAGCACGGACAGGAAGAATTTGACCTAAAGGCGTTATTGTTCATGACCATCAATGATTGGCCTGCTCTCAGTAACCTTTCAGGATATACAAACAAGGGATACCGCGGATGCATGCACTGTTTGGATGATACTGATAGTATATATTTGGAGAGTTGTAGGAAGAATGTGTACCTGGGACATCGTCAATTTCTTCCGAACAGGCATCCCGTAAGAAAGAAAGGCAAGCATTTCAAAGGTGAGGCCGATCACCGGACGAAGCCTCGCCACCGTACTGGTGCTAATGTACATGATATGGTCAAGAATTTGAAGGTAATCTTTGAAAAGGGTCATGGCGGACAACCTGTTCCGAAGGACGCTGACGGACGCGCACCCATGTGGAAGAAGAAATCTATATTTTGGGACCTGCCATATTGGAAAGACCTAGAGGTCCGCTCCGCAATCGACGTGATGCACGTGACGAAGAATCTTTGCGTGACCCTGCTTGGCTTCTTGGGCGTGTATGGGAAGACAAAAGATACACTAGAGGCACGGAAGGACCAGCAACGTATGCACGGAAAAGACAGCATACATCAGGGTCAGGCCAGCTATGCTCTTACCAAAGAAGAGAAGGAAATCTTCTTTCAATGCCTGCTCAGCATGAAGGTACCCTCTGAATTCTCGTCGAATATAAAGGGAATAATAAATATGGCAGAGAAAAAGTTCCAGAACCCAAAGTCTCATGACTGCCATATGATTATGACGCAACTACTTCCGGTTGCATTGAGGGGGCTTCTACCAAAAAACGTCCCATTAGCCATTGTGAAGCTATGTGCATTCCTCATTGCAATCTCTCAGAAGCTAATCAATCCAGAAATCATACCAAGGTTACAGAATGATTTGGTGCAAATGTCTTGTCAGTTTCGAGTTGGTGTTCCCACCATCCTTCTATAACATCAAGACGCACATCCTAGTTCACCTTTGCGAAGAGATTAACATTTTGGGTCCTGTATTTCTACACAATATGTTCCCCTTTGAGAGGTTCATGGGAGTCTTGAAGAAATATGTTCATAACCGTGCTAGGCCAGAAGGAAGCATTGCGAAGGGCCATGAAAATGAGGAGGTCATTGAGTTTTGTATTGACTTTATTCCTGACCTTAAGCCGATTGGTGCTCCTGAATCACGACATAAGGGCAGACAGGATGGAAAAGGCACGCTAGGAGGGGATCAAATAATATGTATGGATGGGCATTCTCTCACTGAAGCACACTACATAGTTCCACAGAATTCCGCCTTGGTGGCTCCGTATATGGAGGAACACAAGAATTTTCTACACTCCAAACACCTGGAGAAGTCTGACGACTGGATTACACGTGAACAAACGAGGACTTTTGCCGGTTGGTTGCAAAAACGTGCCATGCATGATGGCGATACTGAAGATAACATGTACTCGCTGTCCCAGTTACCATCTTCGAATATAATGACTTTAAAAGGGTACTAGATAAATGGGAATACATTTTACATGATCGCCAATATAAGAAGAGCACCAACCAAAATAGTGGTGTCCGCTTTGATGCAACAACCAACACGGGAAAGGAAACATATTATGGTTACATAGAAGACATATGGGAACTTAACTATCGAGGTGGTTTGAAGGTCCCTTTCTTTCGGTACAAATGGATCAATATGACACGAGGCGGGGTAACGGAAGACCCGTAGTATGGAATGACAAAAGTGGATCTCAACAATCTTGCGTATGCAGACGAACCATTCGTCCTGGCCAATGATGTGGCGCAGGTTTTTTATGTGAAAGACATGTCTACCAGGCCGAGAAAAGAAAAGATAAGGAAGCGAATGGATCATATGACGAGCCAAAGTGCCACATAGTTCTTTCAGAGAAAAGAAACATCATGGGAGTGGATGACAAGACAGACATGTCAGAAGATTATGAAAAGTTTGATGAAATTGCTCCATTCATAGTGAATATTGACCCAAGCATCAAGTTAAATGATGAAGATTTTCCATGGCTACGGTGCAAAGGGACACACGCGAAGAAAAAGTTTCACACCCAAAGATCTGGGATGTGATCGGCTTCACTATCATCACTTTCTTCTATGTTTCACACCCAGGAGGGAATCTCTGTAATAGTTAGGGTAGTTATGTGTTTTGGCATTTTAAACGCCACTAGTAGAAAACTGGGCTTTCGTCACAGCCGGATTGGAACAATAGTCCCGGTTGCGTTACGAACCGGAACTAATGTGAGCATTAGTCCCGGTTCCAGCGGCTAGGGCACCGTACTAGCATTAGTCCCGGTTCAAATGGGACCTTTGGTCCCGGTTGGTGCCACGAACCGGGACTAAAGGGTGCAATGCCCATTAGTACCGGTTCGTGGCACCAACCATTACTAAAGGTTAGACCTTTAGTCCCGGTTCGAGCCACCAACCGGTACTAATGGGGGTTGAGGCATTAGTACCGGTTCGTGGCATGAACCGGTACTAAAGGTCCCATTTTCAAAACTCTACACACCCCTTGCCCCCCCTCCCCGGTGGATCGCCTTTTCAGTTTTGTAAAAAGCAAAAGAAAATGATAAAAACTTCAAAAATTAAAATCCTTCGAGATGTAGTCATGTTACTACATCTACTAGTTAGGAAAATTTAAAAACTTAAATTTGGACATGTTTTGCAAAAAGTGTAGGGAAAATGTAAAACGACTATAACTTTTGCATACTATGTCAGAAAAAAAACGTATAATATATCAAAATGTTCAGAACGAAAATCCGCATCCGATTTTGACAGCCTACTGCCTGTTTGCATATTTTTGAATTTTGGTCAATCTGGTCAAACTGTGGTCAAACTATGGTCAAACTACTTATTCAAGAAATATTAGTGTTACTAAATAATTATTGTTTTTTTTAGAACAATAGTTTCAAACTCAAACAGTGAAATGTGTGACTTCATGCTCAAGCTAAATTCCTGAGGGTTAATAGGATTGACATCTTACTATTGTCAGGAAAACAACAAGTGCAGACTTGGAAACGAGGGAGAATAGAACCCGAAAGTTAAGCGTGCTCAGTTGGAGTAGTGAGAGGATGGGTGACCGTCCAAGAAGTTAGATGATTTGGAATGATGAGGGGTGATTAGGGATTAGAGGTTAAATTGAGCAGGGATGAGGGGTGATTAGAGATTAGAGGTTAAAATAATTCAGAAATTTGAAAATCAAGAAAAAATTTCAAAAAAAAAATTCAAAGAAAAAATGATGAAATTTCTTTAGTACCGGTTGGTGTTACCAACCGGGACTAAAGGTGGACCTCCAGGCAGCGGCCACGTGGACGGCCTTTAGTCCCGGTTCGTGTAAGAACCGGGACTAAAGGGGGAGGCTTTAGTAACGACCCTTAGTAACTGGAACCGGGACTAAAGGCCCTTATGAACCGGGACTGAAGGCCCTTTTTCTACTAGTGCGCAAAGAAATTTTATGTGCAAACAAATTCTTTCATGCATTTACTAATATTTTCAGCTAAATGACCCTGATATTGAAAAGCATTTCAAATGAACTCAGAAAAGGTTGAAAGTTGGCATGGTATCATAATTTCACCCACATAGCATGTGCAAAAAAGTAGAGAGGGTTATGGCAAAAAATGGATGTTCTTCGTGTACAAAATGGACAATCTCTTTCAAAGTATCAGGATTTCAGACGAAAACTCATCTGTTACAAAGGTATTTCATTTTTTAAATAACCTAAGCATTATCAAATTGAATATAATGATAAAACACACTAATAATATTAAATATAAGAAAAAAGAATCACTGAAAAATCTATTTTCAAATGTAAGTTATTCACAAACTAGTGATTCACACAAATTTCAAATAATTCAAAATTTAAACTATTCAAATTTGAAAACTACCGGCACTAACCTAAAGCAAAAATATTCACAAAGAAACTCTATATACAGCAAAAACAACTCAAAAATAAATAAAACAAGAATAAATAAAGCAAAAAAAACAAAGCAAAAAAAATTAAAGCAAAAAAAATTAGGAAAATAAAAAAGCCCGCCTAATGGGCTAGAGTGGCCAGCATACGACTAGAAACACAACGTTTTGTTGGGTCAGGATGCAAGCCCGCAACGGCCCAGTAGGCCCACAGGGTAGCAAAGAACAGGTAGACCCAGTAGGCCTGCGTTGGAGAGGAACTCGAGGGAGCTACCGCACTGGGGCTTATAAACCAGTGCGGATGCCCCTCGGCTAGCGACGTGGGACTAAACTTCCCGCACAAATCTGCGCCAGTACACACCTTTAGTACCGGATCGTAGCACCAACCGGTACTAAAGGGGGGTCTTTAGTACCGGTTGGTGCCACGACCCGGTACTAAAGGAGGGGGGGGGCGCTTCCCGCCGCTTGGCCTGGCCAAAACATACCTTTAGTACCGGTTGGTTGCTCCAACCGGTACTAAAGGTCCATCCTATATATACAACACTTGAAAAAAATTCAGTTTTCCTCTGTTCTTCCCACTCCGTCGACGACACGCCGCCTGCCCCGATCGACGTCGTCGCTGCACCGGACGCATGCCTGCCTCTTGTCGCCGTCGCCACCCCGGTCGTCCCCGTCCCCGTCGTCCCCGGCCGTCCCCATCCCCGTCGTCCCCGGCCGTCCCCGTCCCCCCGTCGTCGTCCCCGTCGTCGCGCCCTGATACGTTTCCAACGTATTTATAACTTTTGATTGTTCCATGCTATTTTATTACCCCTTTTCGATGTTTACGGGCTTTATTTTACACATTTATATCATTTTTGGGACTAACCTACTAACCGGAGGCTCAACCCGTATTGCTGTTTTTTGCCTATTTCAGTATTTCGAAGAAAAGGAATATCAAACAGAGTCCAAACGGAATGAAACCTTCGGGAGCGTGATTTTTGGACCGAACGTGATCCAGAGGACTTGGAGTGCAAGTCAAGAAGCAGCCGAAGCTTCCACGAGATAGGAGGGCCCCCCCCTATAGGGCGCGCCCCCTGTCTCGTGGGCCCCTCGGGCATCCACCGACGTACTTCTTCCTCCTATATAAGCCTACATACCCCAAAATCATCCAGGGAGTAGACGGAACACAATTTCCACCACCGTAGCCTTCTGTATCCGCGAGATCCCATCCTGGAGCCTTCGCCAGCACTCTGCGGGAGGGGGAATAATCGACCACGGAGGGCTTCTACATCAACACCATATCCCTTCCGATGAGTTGTGAGTAGTTTAACACAGACCTACGGGTCCATAGTTATTAGCTAGATGTCTTCTTCTCTCTTTTTGGATCTCAATACAATGTTCACCCCCTCTCTTGTGGGGATCTATTCGATGTAATCTCTTTTTGCGGTGTGTTTGTCGAGATCCGATGAATTGTGGGTTTATGATCAAGTTTATCTATGAATAATATTTGAATCTTCTCCGAATTATTTTATGTATGATTGAATTATCTTTGCAAGTCTCTTCGAATTATCAGTTTGGTTTGGCGTACTAGATTGATCTTTCTTGCCATGGGAGAAGTGCTTAGCTTTGGGTTCAATCTTGCGGTGTCCTTACCCAGTGATAGAAAGGGTTGCAAGGCACGTATTGTATTGTTGCCATCGAGGATAAAAAGATGGGGTTTACATCACATTGCTTGAGTTTATCCCTCTACATCATGTCATCTTGCTTAATGCGTTGCTCTGTTCTTTGTGGACTTAATACGCCCCTCCCCGTCGCCGCGCCCCGCCCCGTCGTTGCCGCCCCGTCGTTGCCGCCCCGTCTCATCGCCCCGTCGTCGCCTCGCCGGTGAGCTCATGCCCCGGCCGCCATGTCCACACACACACACACACACTAGTTTTTTTGTTATAAATTTTACTTATAGAAATTTTTCTGTTTTTTAGTTATAGAAATATTAGAAATGTTAGTTATATATATAGAAATGTTATTTTTTCTGTTTTTTAGTTATAGAAATATTTATAGAAATGTTAGCAATTTTTCTGTTTTTTAGTTATAGAAATATTTATAGAAATGTTAGTAATTTTTCTGTTTTTTAGTTATAGAAATATTAGAAATGTTATATAAATGTTAGTTATATAATCAGAAAAGTTAGACATTTTAGAATTAGTTTTGGTTAGATGAATTAGATTAATGTCAAATTGTTAGAATTTGCATTTAGAATCTTAGTTATCACAATCCAATCATTTAAAAAATGTTACTTTTTGCGGGCATATAGTATTTGTTCTCGACGATATGCCCGGCCCGCATCCTCGCCGTCAACCCGTTCGCGACGACGTCATGCTTCAGAGGACCAATGTCCGGGACTGGGCTTCGCCGGGCTGGCACTGGGAGGTGTTACCCGGAGGGGCGCGCCGCTTGGTGAGGAACCCGGCCTCGGGTCCCGTCGTCGACCCTGATCTCCTTTGGTGGCGTTCACGTGGGCCACATTCGGTGTAGAGGCAGCCGGCCCCGCCGGAGGTGGTGCGTCGCCGTGTCAGGGATGAAGACGAGCACGTCCATCGCTACATGGCTGCTATGGACGACGTCAGGTTCTCCACTACTTGGCAGGTTCTTTGGGCAGATGACCGGAGATATGATCCTGTGATGGTTCCTTCTCTTTGGGTGTCCACCGCCCGCGCCCCAGGAACTGCGAGTGGCGCCCTAGATTCTTCTGTAGTACTCGATCTTTATTAGGTACCTAGCCAGTGATGTATTCGATATATAATATTCGAGACGATGTATTCGGGATTATATATATTATTCGAGACGATGATGTATTCGAGATTATATATTAATCGAGACGATGCATATATTATGTACTATATGATTCAGTTTTTCCTTATTGATTGCATCCATGCATTGTAATTTGAATACTAAATTGTTTTATATTTCTTTTGTATTAGTTAAGTAAAAGCTATGGCGGACAATACCGGCAGAGAGAGAGAAGAGGAATTGTTTGACATCATACACAACCCTCGCAGGCTAGATGATCTGAATGAAGCAGATGACGGCTCCCAATATCTGAACAATACAGGAGAGGGTGATGAAAAGATATTCCATCTCGACGACCAAGCTGATGAAGTCATGAACTATGATTCTGATTATGATGACACAGACAATGTTTATGATGACACAGACAATGTTGATCTTCAAATAACAAAGACTACCGGCTAGGTATATTTATATAAGAAGTCATCTGGTGATCATCACATGTTTTATTTTATTTGAAGATATATTAACGAATCGATCTTTCTTCGTTCAGCCCTCCGGATCGAGAAAATCTGCTTCTACAGACAGCAGGACAAAGCGAGGCCCGGGCAAAAAGTTGAAGAAGGGTGTAAAGTACAACATCGACTACGTCAAAACTAGTGGCGAACCCCTCACGCCTAAGAACATTGCGAACAAGTGGACTCGTCAGTGCAGAGTTCTTGTGAAGGACCTACTCCCGATCTCCATTCAAGAATGGAAAGAGCCAAAAACTAAACGTCCAGGTGTTACTTGGGTTGACGACAAAGCAAAAAAACCTTTGGGATTCTCTGATGGAACATTTCACCCTACCAGATTATTTCACTAAAGCAGATATGGACAAAGTCAAGGGCGCTGTTCTTAAGAAGATGGCAATTGCATTCAACACCCACCAGAAAACTGTATGGGCCAACTACCTCGCTGCAGAAAGGAAGACTCCAGAATTCACGGGAACACTGGAGAAGCAAAGAGAACACTGGGACGATTTCGTGAAATTCAAGGATTCAGAATTATCTAAGGAACGGTCGATAAAAAACAAGGCCAATGCCGCAAAAAACGCAGTTCCATAGGCTGGGTCCAGGTGGCTATGCGGTGGGAATGCCTAAGTGGGATAAGTCTGAGCAAGAGATGGAGGATGCAGGGGTCACTCCGGTTACTAGGAGTCCCCCCCCCCCAGGTGCAGAACTTGGTTCTATGCGCATGGGGGGGCGTTGGACCTGAAGACATGCCTGGTTTCGCAGAAGGCAAGTCTAAAAGGAGCCGAACAAAAGATACTTGGCGCAATAGAAGAAGCTCGAACGGGGGTGTTCACGCCCAACAGAGAGCACGATGAGCTTACGCGCGCCTGGGGAAATCCTGAACACCCGAGAAGAACACAAGGCAAGGGCGTTATTCCCTGGTATGAGGGCTTTCCTGACTAGAACAACGAGTACATGTCCCGTGCAAGAAAGAAGATGGAGGAGGAGAAGAAGAGGAAGCTGGAGGAGGAGCAGAGGAAGCAGGACGCAGAACGCCTTCAAGGCCTAGAAGCAAGGCACGCGGACTAGGCACTCAAATTCCAACAGCAGCAGCAGCAGCAGATCGACTCACTTAGCCAGGAAAGGGGGTCTCAGCAGCTGCAGTAGCGAGCAAATGATTGTCCAGCATTGGATAGCACCATCTCATCCATGCCGAGAAGCAGCATTGGTTCTGCCCCGGGCGACACACTGCTGGATACATACCCTGTGGATGACATCATAGAGAACACTAACTGTGAGCTACACTCCAAAATGAAGAACATATCCATGAAGGAGGCGGACGGTGTTGCTTTTACAATTACCCCCGAAGCAACCTTCCATTGCTTCCCGATTCCAGAGGGCTATGCTCGTGTCATGGTTGATGAAGTGGTGGAGCCATATTCGAGGCTAGCACTTGACATTCCTGGAGGTGAAGACGAGCGCACACTGGGAGAGGCCATACATCGTATCATCCTATGGAGAAAGGATTGCATCATCTTTCCAAGTCCACCGACACCGCGTCGTCTGCCGACTCCTCCTCGAAGTCCGCCACCGAGTCAACAGACTCCCGCTCCTCCAAGTCCACGAACGCCTGAGCCGACTCCTCCTCGAAGTCCGCCACCGAGTCAGCAGACTCCCGCTCCTCCAAGTCCACGAATGCGTGAGCTGACTCCTCCTCGAAGTCCGCCACCTCCTCCAAGTCCCCATACGCGTGAGCAGACTCCTGCTTCAAGTCCGGCACAGCGTCAGGCCACTCCTCCAGTTTCAAGTCCGACACAGCGTCAGGCCACTCCTCCTGCTTCGAGTATGGCACATCGTCAGCCACGTCAGCTGTCTCCGCCGTCTCAGCAATCGCAGAAGAGACACGCCGCAGCTATGGTGCATAGCGGTACGGGTCGAGGTAGTACAAGAAGTACAGGCGGAGACAAGTGATATAAATATGGTCCAAGCCTCGCTCCTCTTCCTCAGAGGCCGTACGACATGACCGAGGAGCAAAACGCAGCCATAGTGCAGGCCCAAGTGGACGCCCATTTTGGACCGAAACCGGCACCGCCGCCAAAGGAGAAAGTGCCTGAGAAAACGATTGACCACATCATTCGTATGGTTAGAGCACCAGCTCCCAAGCCTGTTGACTCAGACTATGAGCGCCAAATCAGGAAGCTACATCAAGCATGGCTATAGAAGGAAGCGAGGTCGAGCTCGAGCCAACAAGCAGCTGGCAAAAAATGCGAGAAAACCGTTCCCCAGTTGGGAGAACATGCGGCGCAATCGACCCCCTCCCCCCCAGCTTGTTATGCCAACAACACATGAGAGTACGCGCGCCTAATATTATTGTAGGGAAACCGTTAATGTTCCCCAACTGGGCGATGTGGTAATAACCGAGGAGCATATAATGCAGGCTGAAATACTCAAGATCACTGTTGGACAACTCCTCAAAATCGAGCCCATGCCTCAGCTTAGGGAGGAGGAAATAAAACGGAAATATGTCCGGGGCCAACCTTTGGTCGAGCCAGACAAGGTCAAGAACCTCTCAACGAGAATGTATGAATTGCATCAATGGTACATGAACATTACCAAGATTTCCAATCGAGTGTCCCTCATGGTGAATGTCAAGGAGGAGCATTACTTCCATGAGAAAGCTCTGCCCGTTGAGTATTCAGAACTATTTCAGTTATACAATCAAGATGCACTCGACAAGTCTATCGTCAGTTGCTATTGTCTGTAAGTTATTTTTTCTGTAATTTAAGTCTCAAGCTAGCTGTAGTGATCATTTTGATCAATCATTACATGTAATTATCCTCAGTATATTCTTTTCTGTGGTATTATATGCAGGATGAAGATGTATGAAATGAAAAAATCTAGACGCTATGGCATTGGGTTCATTGACCCAAATACCATTAATTAGTACACATGGAAGCTTCCAATTTATCAAGCAAGTGTAGAGGAAAGCGTGCTAGAGTTCTTCAAGCGCCTCAATACCAACGAAGATATACTACTTCCTTACAACTTCCTGTGAGTCAGACTGTCTTATACTACAAATTCTGTTTTTGCTTACTAGCTAGCTACATGTTAATAATTAAGTGTATAGGGTTTACGGTAGTTGATGAGTGTTATGCACATGCCCGGTTAATTAAGAAATGCAAACGTGTGCGCATGCAGTTTTCACTGGATCTTGTTAGACATTAAAGTTGAGGAAGGAACAGTTAAAGTACTGGCCTCACTAATTAAAGAAGAAAAAGACTACACCATCGTGAAGGGGATAGTCAATAGGTAATTTCAATCATTATTAACTATATCTCGGCCTATTTAGTTCATCATTTTCTGATATGAACTATTTAAGAACCCCTTTATTAATTTTCTTTGCCGGCGGGCAGGGCTTGGGCAAAGTTCATGAAGGTGACTCCAGGCAAATGGGCAAAAAAGCTGTTTTGGTATCGACCAAAGGTAAGTAATTAAGTAGTACTGCCCAGCTAGCTAGCTACCATCTCTTTAATTCTTGTTTCAATACCATTAATTAATTATCATGTTTGATTAATCATTATCTGATTCAGTTCCATTCTCGTAAAGGCCCTGAAGCAGGTGCAGGGGAATGATCTGTGTGCATTCTATGTTTGCGAGAACATTCGCATGATGGCGTAAAGGAGCAGATCTCAAAGACAGGACTGGGTACGTTTGTCAGAATACTATTCACACCATTATCGATATCTAGTCACACAACTAATACACATGCATAATGATCTCCTTCTTAACAGTTCAGAGAGGTGCGGGATCAGCTCCTACCAGCGGACCGCATACTAGCACTTCCAGAGGAAATAGCGGGATTTTTTTCCGACCAGGTCATAGATCCCAAAAGAGAATACTATTACACGCTACCGCCCCATGAACCACTTGTCATCGTGCTCCGAACGCACCAAGGCAACATGTAGGAGAAATTGTATATGTATATATATACATGTGTATGTGTGAATAATTAATGGTGTTGGTTGTGAGACATTCGACGATATATATTTATATATATATGCGGTTCTACATATGAGAAAATCTATTTATATATATGCATAACGTGTACAATTTGTAGTATCGTAAAATACCAGCAAACAAAAAAGAATTAAATGGAAAATAAAGCCCAACCCCCCCCCCCCCAAACATTTAGTACCGGTTGGTGTTACCAACCGGCACTAATGTCCTACACGCACTTGGGCCTGGCTCGTGCCACGTGGTGACACTTTAGCGCCGGTTCGTGACGAACCGGTACTAAAGGGGGGGGGCTTTAGTCCCCACTCTTTAGTGCCGGTTGCCGAACCAGCACTAAAGGACGTTACGAACCGGCACTAAAGGCCGGTTCTGCACTAGTGCATGCTGAATTTCAACTTAGTCGGTGGTGATATCTAGGTCGCATCAGCATGCTACATTGCAGCTCTACCGGCGGGGAGGCCCAGGTCACAGCACCGGCGGCATTGTATTGGAGGTCCGCCGGCGGTGACATCGGGGCATCCGGGGCACAACAGCATGTTGCATTGGAGCCCCATTGGCAGCAAGGCCCCGGGTCACAGAACCTGTTGCGTTGCATTGGAACTCCATCGGCGACGAGGCTTGGGTCGCAACACGAGCAGCGTTGGATTGGAGCTCTGTCGGCGGAGACATCTTGGCATCCGAGTCACAACATCGCATTGCATTAGAGCTTCGTTCGACGGCGAGACCCCGGGTCGCAGCACCGGCAGCGTTGCACTTGAACTCCGCCGGCGGCGACATATGGGAATCCGGGTCACAGTAGTGCGTTGCATTGGAGCTCCATCAACGGCGATTCCCTGGTTGGCAGCACCGGCGGTGTTGTACTGGAGCTCCGCCGGCAGCGAGGCCCGGGTCGCAGTACCGGCGGCGTTGCATTGAAGCTCCGTCGGCAGCGATATCTGGGTCATAGCAACGCGCGCAGGTGATTGGGAGGAGGAGGTGGAGAGACTAGAGGGATCAAGTGAAGACGAGAGTGTGGAGAAGATATGGGATAGATGTGTGTGGGCCTCGTGTGATGCGTGTCACACTCACAAGATGGTTTATGCACCGAGCAAATCATTTGAAAGTACAAACATTTTATGATACATAAAGGACCGCATTATAATACACAAATAATAAACTTTTAATGCATGATGATTCTTTAAAAAAAATGCACAACAGATATATTTTATCACGCTATTTAAAAAAAATATCATTCACATATATTTTAAGTACATGTTGAACATTTTTAATACAGAATGAACACTTTTCAATGTATGGTTAAAGGTTTTGAATTATACTAAGGGCAATTTTGGCAAACACAATGAAACTTTAAATACATGAGGAACAGTTTTTCAATTTTCTGATGAATACTTTATTAATACAGGATGAACACTTTTTAAAATGTGTTCACACATTTTAAGATATGTAACTATAAAGAGTGTTAAAGCATGATGGCCATTTTTATATCACATGATTAACCTGTTTGAATTACGCTATGAATAATTTTTAGTGCATGACAAACAAGATTTTAAATACAAGATGGATTTTTTTTTTCATTTGCAATGATTATTTTAACATGATGAACATTTTTTTTACCACACTTTTGTTTGTAATACACATGAAATTTTATTATATCGGCGAACATTTCTTCGATGCACGTGAACACTTATATATTTTCAGCTCATGTATTTTATCCAAAAGAATAGTAAAGCTGGAAATAAAATCTAAAGAGAACCAAAAAATAAAAGGAAAATAATAATAATAATAATAGTGTGTTCGCTCCACTAGCATTTTATGAAAGTGTGTTGCTAACTTTATCTGTTTTCGAGGAAGTATGTTGCTTTTTTTGGAAATAGAGGAAATATGTTGCTAGCCCTTTTTATTCATGAAAAATACCCACAAAATAGCAGCGCCCACCAACTGTACATGCCATCATGTGCAGCCCACCCAAACGTTCACTCACGGCGTCAACTCTCTGTTACCAAGCAGTAAGTTACACCTGCCCTATTTCATATGTACCCCACAAAAGCCCCCCGTGGTGACGGATACCCGTCCCATTTCTTCCAAAGGCATTGGGAGCTTTGTGGAGGTGAG
>NC_041389.1:15502288-15560660 GCF_002162155.2 Triticum dicoccoides | reverse complement strand
AGGTAAAGGACCCGTTGCAATTATCTCAATTCTGTCCTATCAGCTTGCGCAACGTGTTGTATAAAATAAATTCAAAGGTCTTGGCTAATAGATTGAAGAAGATTCTTCCAGAGATAATTTTAGAAGAGCAATCTGCTTTTGTCCAGGAGCGGTTGATCACAGACAACATCATAACAGCTTACGGGTGTCTCCACTTTATGAAAATGAACAAAGCAAAGAGAAATAGGTTTTGTGCGGTAAAACTCGATATGTTGAAAGCCTATGACCGAGTTGAGTGGAGTTATCTAGAGGCTATAATGATCAAGTTGGGCTTTGCATCATCTTGGGTTGCCTTAATCATGAGGATGGTAAGTTCAGTAAAATTTTTAGTTCTTTTCAATGGTGATAAGCTGGAAGAATTTACACCTTCATGGGGGTTTCGTCAGGGGGACCCAATTTCTCCATACATGTTTTTGCTTGCAGCGGAGGGTCTTACTTGCCTCTTGAAAACACAAGATGAATCATTACTATTGTGCCATCGGCTCCGCCGGTAAGCCACTTGCTCTTTGATGATAGCCTGTTGTTTGTGAAAGCAAGTTCAAATGGAGCGAATGGGTTGTCCTCCTTGATGTATCGTTACTGTAATGCATCGGGTGAACGAATTAACTTGGGTAAATTCTCAGTTTTCTTCAACAAAGTATGTCCCAATTCTTTGCGAACCGACGCAAAGAATGCTCTCAATATTGCTAACGAGTCTCCTTCCGAGAAATACTTGGGAATGCCCACGGATATTTGTAACAACAAGAATCGCACTTTCAAGTTTTTAAAGGACAAAGTGTGGAGTATAAGGTAAAGGTTGGATGGAAAAACTTCTATCTTCAGGAGGAAAGGAAGTCCTTATTAAATCAATGCCTCAAGTTGTCCCTGTCTATTCCATGTCTTCCTTCAAGTTAGCACAAGGCTTATGTGAGCATATCAACACTCTAATACGTAAGTTCTGGTGGGGCAGGAAAGAGGGACAAAGAAAGCCAAGTTGGGTTTCATGGAGCACGCTGACAAGGCCAAAGTTTTGTGGAGGGCTGGGATTCCGTGATATAGAACTCTTCAATCTAGCTCTCCTTGCAAGGTAGGCATGGCGGGTGTTGATGGACCCGGACTCATTGACTTCTCAAGTATTCAAAGCAAAATATCATAGCACTAGTAATTTTTTGAATACAGAGCTGGGTACGGCTCCATCTCAGATTGGGAAATCCATCTTAGAAGGCCGTGATGTCCTTGTTCAAGGTTTAATCCGCTGAATTGGGAATGGAAAAACTACCAGGATCTGGCAACAAAACTTGCTTCGGAGAGCTCATAATATGAGGCCGACTGTCTGCAGAGTTCAAACCCCTTCGTCCAGGGTTACCGAGCTAATGTTACTATGTGCAGAATGGAACAGAGCCATGATCAAGGAAGTGTTCTTGGCCACAGATGTGAGTACCATTTACATGATTCCTTTATGCACAAGACACATTGTGGACTTTTGGGAATGGGTACATGAGAAAAATGGTGTCTTCTTTGTTCGGCCGGCTTACCGCATGCTCATAGACACTAAGATGCAGAGAGAAGCCTGTCTGGAGGGCCGAGCAGATGCTTCGAATAATGAAGGCGAGTAGAGAGCGTGGTCAAAGTTGTAGAAGGTGGATGTCCCCTCAAAGGTCAAGATTTTCTTATGGCGACTAGCTCAAAACTCCATGCCAACTGCTGATGAATTACATGAGAGAAACATGTCGACTACTACCTCATGCAAGTTGTGTGGGGCTGAGGATTCTTGGCAACATTCACTCCTTCACTATAGTGTTGCAAGATATGTATGCACTCTGCAGGATTCCGATCTTTTCAAAGCTCTCAATAACAACAATGAATCGGATTTGAAGAGATGGATCTTTTTACTCATGGAGATGCTCCCCCCCCTCTTAATTCACCCAAGTTTTGGTGACCTTATGGGCTATTTGGTATGCCAGAAGGCAAGCCATTCTTGAAAATATTTTTAGAGCCCCTTGTCAACACACAATTTCATCATGAGATACCTCCAATAGTTACAAGATTGGAAGTCCAAACTGTTGCTCCGGCTGGCCGCTGCCCAGCCATCTGATAGTCGGGTGCGGTGGATTCCTCCCACGCCTAGAGTCACCAAACTGAGGGTAGATGGCGCCATTGCGAGAGACCTAAGTGAAGGATCCTTCACTGCTGTCTGCGGGAGCTCAGATGGAGGTTTTTTGGGGGCTTCATGCATAAAATACAGAGGTATTTCCGATCCCACTACTCTATAGGCATTGGTGTGCCGTGAAGCTTTGTCGCTGGCAGTAGATCTCCATTTGGCACGAATTGTGATAGCATCTAACTGGCAAAGTGTATTACGAGATATTCAGGACCGAACGGGATGTATGTATGCTCCTATAGTAAGGGAAATCAATGAGATAACTACAGACTTCCAGTAGTGCTCCTTCATCTTTGAAGGATGAGAGTCTAATGTCGAGGCACATAGCCTTCCTAAACATGATTTTGGTCTGGGGCTCGGGCGCCATGTGTGGCTTATAAACCTGCCAGACATCGATTGTATTCCCATGAACATTGACTTTGAATAAAGACGTGTGTTTAGATTGGAAAAAAAGCAGTAAATGACACCTCCAACATCAAACTATTCCATTGATCCACTTAGCAGGAGCATGCGAGCTCGTTCACCATATCTCCTCTTTCAAATTATACTCGTAAGTACTAACCGATATCCACATAACGAACGACACCGATAGGGAGCAGACCATTCAACCCCGTGCATCAAATGTCTGTTTTTGTTCTTCCTTACGTCATATCAATATCTCTAGATAAATAAGACAATTCACTTATATAAATGTCTCTACTATCCCCGATCCACTCCTAGCCACATCGGTGGCCACTATGGCACCAGGGGCCACCAGCCAGCCCCTCGCCAGCCGCCGCTCCAGTCTCGGCGCCCTCATTCCCTCTCCAATGGAGATCTTGCCCCTCCCTCTGGAGACTCGTACCCCTGCCGCACTGGTTGGCCTCCAGCCCCTCCTCAGCTGGATCTGGCTCGGCGGTGGCTTCATACCGTGATGCCCTACTCGCCTCTCCCGCCTCCCCAACCAGCGACGCTCACCTGCTTGGCCCCGTCCCCCCTCGCCGCAGCGGACCGCGGGTGGAGATCCACCGCATCGGCCCGGCTTTGGAGGATCCTTGGGACGTGCCCAGGAGCCGCCGCCGAAAGCATCAATGGTGGCTGCGCCCCTGGCGCCCTGTCGCGCCTCCGCGCTAGCCCCCCTTGGCGTGGGAACTAATCTGACATTAAGGGATAGGGCTATTAACAAAGGCTGATCCTAGCTAGGGAGAAGGCATGACACAAGGTTTTACGAGTTTGGGCCCTCTCGGAGGAGGTAACGACCCTACGTCTCGAGCTTTGGAGCTTTGCTTTTCTTCCTGTATAGAAGGAGTACAATGGATCCCAACCCCTATCTAAGTTCTATGGAGTGGCTAATATAGAGTGCGCCGCCCCTTCGGTTAGCAACGTTATAGAGGGTTTCAATGATGAAGTCAAGGTTCAACATTACATATGGTAACTGAAGCTTTGGTCGCTAGTAACGGATGCAGACGTGCGTCTCGCGTCGCTCTGGATCCCATGCTAACCGTTCGCCTCCTTTCATCCAAGTGACCACGAGTTTGCCGAATGGACTCAGCCTAGCCAAGTGGAATCTTCGCGTCCGAGTGAACAAAGTTTGTCCGAGTGGACGACTATGGTTGGTATCCGATTGGATTGTGGACCCTGAGGTCTTGACGTTTTGAGGTTGTTGGCCTTTCATCCAGTTTGGAATACACCTCCTATGACCCTACTGATGGCATGTGACCCCAACATTAGCCCCCAAATCGTTTAATGTTTTGTAGAGCGAGTTTATTAAGAACTTGATTTGGCCAGAGTACTACAGGAGCACTCGGCGCCTGTCGTCAAGCTTAATGAACCGCGACTTGAACAAAACTTCAAGGATTCTGGACTAGGCGCTTCCCGACTGATCGATGATATTTAACTGCGTGGGAAAACTTGGTGGCAATCATAAATCTCCTGGAAGAGACTGACTAGTGATCCGAGTATGGATGTGCCATGGAAACCCGAGTAGCGCTGCTAGCGCGTGGTCTGACTCTTCAGGAAGAAGCCACTCATTATCCCAGAGGAACGCCTTGGAGCCTAGAAGATAGGCCAAGTGGATCTGCGTATGAGCGTCGATCTCATCCTATAGCAATCCTCAAACATCTGTCCGAGTTGACGTCCATGTCTAAACAGACTTTCGGCAGACTTAGTATATTTCTCCGAAGAGATCAATCGGGTTGATCAATAGGGAAATTTCCTTGACTAAAATCGCACGCGCACTTCCGCAAAGATACCGCGGATCATGGGGAAGCTGGGGCACGACGCCTCGATTCCCACCCCAGAGGGCGTCACCTGTCCCACTTTCCCTGTACTGCGGGTTTTGCGGGCGCCGTTGGATGCCTGGATCGACGGCTGTGACTCGCTTTGGCGGATTTACCCGGAGGTATAAAATCGGGGAATCGCTAGGGTAATTTCCGGATCCCCTTTCTTTCGCTCCAGTCACTCCCTCTCTCGAGCTTACCTCCTGCCCTACGCTCGATGTCAGAGCCATACACAGTGATGGGGAAGGACAAAACTTCGAAGCTCGAGCTTCGCCCCATATGGATGCTGGCTAAGCATACCACCAGTCAGCTGGCATGAGTGCAGGCAGCCTGCCAGTTACGTCCGCTCTAAGGCTGTTCATAGTGGGAGTAACTTAGCAAGTAACATAACACATCCCAAAAAAAGTTTGCTTACATGGCATGTATTTAACGAGGAGAGAGATGATTGGTGTAACATAATATGTTACTGTATCATAACACATCCGAATGGAAAATGAGTCTACATCTTAATAAACGTAGGCTTGTATGATACCACATATATATTACTCCCCACTATGAAGGTAGTAACATAGACTAGTAACATATGCATGTTACTAGTCTAAGTTACTCCTCACTATGACTAGCCTAAATGTGCGAAGGGTTCTCGACAAGACGCGAAAAGGGAGCTTTTGAGGTGGGCCCGCATTGTCAGAGTCCGACGCGGAGGACATCCGGAATCCCCCAAAACCCTCCCGCGGAAAGATCCAATTGCGGGATTTCAAATGTCCGAACCAGTTTGAACAATTTTGAAGATCCTCGTTGAATAACTAAAAATGTTCAGATGGTTCGGTCAGAACATTTACAGACGCTGGTGATCCGTGTTGGATTACGCTAAGGCTACCCATAGAAATGTTTGCTCTCCTGCTGCTGTCAAAGGACGTGCAGAACAACGAAATTGATAGATATGAGCTCACCATTGTTGAGGAAAAACTGAGTTTCCCGCGGCCAAAAAAATGTGTTTCCGCTTGCTTTGCAACTTTCCTTTGTCCTTCCTAGCCGTACCTTGCTTCCTAGACGTACCTTCCTACTTTCTTGTCAAAGGACGTACAAGGGAAATAAATCGGTAGATGATTTTTTTACAGAGAAAAGAAATCGTAGATGTTAGGTCGCCATTACCGCGTGAAGAATGCGTTTGCTGCAGCAGAAAGCAATTATCGGTCACAAAAGTTGATGATTTTTCTCATTCTCAATATATTGCTGTTCTTATAGTTTAACTCTTTTGCTCATTGGATACCTTTTTTTTTGGAAAAACTTCTGATCCATTTATCTAACATTATGGCTATACAAAGACACGATAAGTAACACAATCCATGTTCGTACAGTAGCTAGTAACAATTACAAACAGGAGCTAGCCAAAGAGGCCCAGCTGTCGTCGCCCCTCTCTCGCTGAAGCTGGACAAAGCATGTTGTTGTCGGCAGTCGGGAAATCGTCGTGCTAAGACTTCAAAGAACCAACGCGCCAGATCATCAACCCCCGACGACAAAGAGAATGTATACATATGAACACGGACAAACGAAGACTTAATCAACACAGATCCACCAAAGACATACATTGATCGGACACCGCGAGATCCGCCGGAGACACACCGCCACACACCCTCCGACACACCGTTGGGACCAGGGCTAGGCAGAAAGAACCTTATTTCATTTTCAAGGAGCAGCCGCTGTCTCGTTTTCCTTAGCCGGACGCAAACCCTAAACAAACTCGAAATACACCTAAAAATGATGCATGAGCTCTTCCACCGACAACGACAGAGTTCATCACACCTCCATGCCTATATGGCCACATGAGACCAGAAGATCAGCGGCGACGCGGCAGAAGACATGGAAACCCTAAACGCCTGGGATTTTTTCTTTCTTTCTCAGAAAAATGGGTAGCTATTTTACAATCACGTAAAATAGAATCGTTGTTACGATGGCTCATACATCATAGTTGGTTGCAGCGCCTCAGCGCACTAACGAATCTGGTAGCCGGTGTTAACAAGGTTAAGTGAATTCTGCTAAAATCAACTCAACAAGGGGCTGGAACCTGTGCCCTACTTAACTAGCTAGGCCAGATAAAATCTTATCAAATGCTTAAACAATATTTTACACAACTAATTATATAAATACTTGCACGTTACATAGTATACACCTCACTCTTAGAAAACTATAAACTTAATTAAGAGAAAAGGCGGAAAACTAATTAATATACTAAAAAATAAACACATGGTCCCGTCTCATATAAAAAATGGTCCAAATGATAAGTGTCACACGTGTGGCATAAAGCAATCCGGCCCTGAAGTTATTTACAACTAAAGTTGTCATCCAAAAAGAAAAACAAACAAACAAAAAACTAAATCTTAGCATCCGAAAAGGAAGTTGCCATTCTTGACAAATAAGTTGCTATCCTCTTGTCACTAAACTTGCCATCAAAAACCCTCGAGTTGCCATGTCTTCATGCCACACTTATGGGACTTATCATCTATACCAATATAAAAAGACCCAAAGAGGCAGATCCAATTAATCTCAGCCATCAAATCATGTCAATCCAACGACCTAGACCGCTTCAATGTTGAGCGCTCAATGCGTTTAGCGTGCAGTTAATTTTAACACAAATATAGTGCTAATCACATAATAACATGCAAATAATATCCTACCTAATATCCGCATGCACTTAATATACTTCCAAATTAACATGCAATTATATAGATCACGACTTTTGACTCCTCCACAAAAACCTAGGGTTTTTGCCTCCGGCCGCCGCCGCCGCAGGTCCGCCTCCTCTCCGATAGCCTTAGGGCCATGGGGGCGCAGTGGATCTCGGCAAGGGTCGGCGGGAGCGCTCCGTTTTTAATCGTTTCTTTCAGTTTTGCTAGGGTTTGTGTCCTGCTCAGTAAGACGAGACGGCGGCGGCTCCCTGAAGATGGAATAAAGGTCTCCCCGCCTAGCCCCCGTTGCGGTGATGCGTCTAGCATCGTTGGTGGGCGTGTGGAGGTGTGTCTCCGGCGGATCTATCTTTGGTGGATTTACTCGGATCTCGTCATTGTTCGTCTACGTTCGTGTCTTCGGATTGGATTTTTCTGATCTACGTTATTATTCATCTGCGGCGGTTGATGTTCTGGTGCGCTAGTCGTATGGGGCCTTAGCATGACGACTTCCCGACTGTCTACTACAACAAGTTGTGCCCGACTCCGGCGATGGAGGGGCGATGACGGCGGCGCGCCTTCGGCTCGCTTCAGTGCTGGTAGTTGTCGCTAGGTGGTCTACGGATCTGGATGTAATTTCTATTATTTTTGGTATTCGTTGTACTGCCATGATTGAAGATGAATAGATCGGAAATTTTCTCGAAAAAAAAATAACGTGCATTGCACGTATACATTGACTAGTGATAAAAATATATTAAATTTACGATGATTACTTGTAGTGCATGCAATGTGTTCTGGGCTGTGGGCCAACTGTTGGTTCTCCAATTAAAGCATTCTTGCGATATGCATTGGTGTGCATGGGCAAGACACAGACTAAATGACAAAAGGCACACAAAAGGCATACAGATTTTTGGAATATGGTTCCACACTTACCCATTTTTAAAAGTAAAATCCAAGAATGATATAAGAAACAGACAGTTCTGAATTATTTGTATGCTGAAGTAATTTGGAGATAGTTTTTTTTTCTGTAAAGAATATCACGGGTGTTATTTCTTCGCGAAACTTAACATGTGAATAGAACAATCGATCAAGTTTGGTAACCTTAAATTTTGTAGTCGTTGAATTGTTTTGATATTTTTTATTTCACTATGTATGGTGGATGTGTGGAACAATATTCACCATTGTATTTCTTTTTTTTTTGATTCACCATTGTATTTCGAGATCCTAACATTTAAATGATTTAGATGACGTGACCTAACATGGTGTCTCTCTGAGTGCCTCCAGTTACTAGATATACAAGATATACTATGGAGAATATTTTTGGGTGGCCCACCGAAAGGGAACAACGTACTATATGAAAGAGATGCATATGCAAGAATTTTCAAACCTCTAAATAACATCTGCCGTCCGATCGAAAGGACTTCTAGAAGAAAAAATCTTAATAAATGAACACATTATTTGTGGCACAATAATTAAAGTGACAGTTACAATATACGTGAATTTTGTATTCAGTGTTCCTGTGTGCCTCCAGTATTATACGCGTACAACATTTAGGGCCCTCTCCTGTTCTAATTCTTATATAAAGCCAACCAGTTCACAAGGCATGCATCACTACCGCTAGCGTTATCAAAGAGCAGTGATCAGCTGAGCTCGATTATTCTCCAGGAATGGCATCGTCCATGGAGACTCGCCGTCGCCCACACTCACTACCTGTGATGAACGACAACCAGCGCAGCCACCACTTGCACCACCCCAACGTCTGGGGGGACTTCTTCCTTGATTTTAGGCCATTCACTCCGACGCAGGTGAACTAAATTTAATTAGCACACACACTAGTGTTTTACATTCTTATTGGAGGCTGGCATCAAATGAAATGTTATATGCTCTTGCAGTGTCTTTCCATGAAAAACAAGGCTGAAGTAATGAAAGAAGAGCTGAGGACGATGATAGTAGATTCGGGTTCTGTTGATCTTTCTCAGAAGCTTGAGCTTGTCGATACTTTACAGCAGCTTGGTTTGGACTACCACTATGGGAAGGAGATCAATGATTTGCTGTGTGGGATTCATGATGCCGGCGATGAAGCCCACGATCTTCACACGGTGGCCCTTCGGTTCTATTTACTCAGGAAAAAGGGATTCAATGCTTCACCAGGTATAAGTATAACAAACATAATTAGAATCTCAAAGATGTACGAAGGTGATATTTTCTAGAAACATTTGTCCTAATAGAACCATGTACTATACATGACAACACCGCAGATGTATTCCTCAAGTTCATAGATGCCGAAGGAAAGATTATCTGCAATGACACAAAAAGCCTCTTGGCACTGTACAACGCTGCCCATGTTCGAACCGATGGTGAAGAAACACTCAGCAGCGCGATCGCTTACACAAAAGACCATCTCCAGCGTGCCGTGGAGCAAGACACAATTCGACCATCAATATTGCTCGATCAGGTGCGGCGCACGCTGGAAACGCCTCTATTCAGGAGGCCTCGAAGAGTTGAAGCTCGGCACTTCATCTCTGTTTATGAAAGAATGAGTACAAGGAATGAGACCATTTGGGAGCTTGCACAGCTGGATTTCAGTATACTTCAAGCTCTGCACTGTGAGGAGCTGAGGGCTCTTACTCTGTAAGTGGCTGTATATGATGAAATATGCTTGTATATTGGCAACATTTCAGCTTCTAACCCTAGGTGCAATTTATATTTCGCCACTAAACTCTAAGTCCAGACACAACGCTATGCCCCTTAACTCTTGAAATGGTTTTCATTTCATCCGTCCGTCGTACCAATACAATCTGAGGTCATGGTTTGTTTGCAGGTGGTGGAAAGAACTGCAACTTCAAGACCATTTGAGCTTCGCATGAGACAGGATGGTGGAGATGCACTTTTGGATGCTAGGAGTTTTATTTGAGCCACAATATTCATATGGACGAATCGTGCTCACAAACTTCTTTACATTTATATCGATATTCGATGACATTTACGACAGCTACAGCACCTTAGAAGAAAGCAACCTCCTCACCATGGCAATGGAAAAGTCTCTATATATCTATGTGGGCTATGATGGTTTTAACAACCAATTTTAATGTGTTAATTGATGCTAATTCTAGAACAACTATCTATCCTTTTTAGGTGGGATGAACAAGCCGCTGAACAGCTCCCAGGTTACATGAAGTTCCTATACAGCAAAGTACTCGCTACCATGAAGGCCATCGAAAAAGATTTGGATAGTCAAGGAAACAAGCACGCAGACTATGTAAAAAAGCTAGTAAGTTGATGTCTCATGAACATGTTCAATTCAAGAAAAATAAATCGATAAATACTCGCATAGGATCGTTATGTAAGGGATGTAACTAGAACTATAGTGCAAAGCACCTGATTCGCATGCAGGAATTGATGCAGAGCCACTTGATGCATGCACAAGTAGATAAACATGATGAAACCATCAAGACTCTTCATAAATTTGAAATTTAAAATATTTTAACTCATAAACAGTATATTCGATATGTGGTTCATCTTAAATGTTGGCTTCGCTTCACGAGACATGTAAAACAAATATCATGATATTTATTGTCTTAAAGTTAACCCCTATATCTATGAAGCTTCTGTATTCTTAATGTTGGCTCGTTAAAAAATCTGATATGCGAAAGAAATATGTGTATATATGCAGGAAATCTACTTCCCCATGAGAAATAAATATATCATTGTACTTGTGCAGCTAATCGATGCTACGAAATGCTACTACAACGAGGCGAAATGGTGTGAGGAAAGCGACACACCAGTCACTGTCGATGAGCACCTACGATTCTCGGTGCCTAGCTCTTGCTGCATGCATGTTGCATGCCTTGCCTTCGTTGTCATAGGAGTGAGCAGAGACACCATTGAGTGGGGCATGACCTATCCCAAAATCATGCAAGCTTCTTGCATCATCGGTCGTGTTATCAATGATGTGGCTTCGCATGAGGTTACATACTTACAACTGAAATATATGCCATACTTTATTTTATTTGCAGTTCTCGTTTCATTGATAAGTTTTTGATCCTTTTAGTTTTGTAGCTCATCGCTATTATATGGCACCGAGTAATATGCGAAAGTATGATAAATCGTAGTTGCGTGCATCATCATCGATCTCTATGCCAATTAAAAGACAATTAAGTAAACTGCAGTAACCCCTCCATTCTGAAATAGTATCTAAGACTCTAAACATGAATATGTATATGTTGTTATAAATTATAAACTTACTGAACTTTGAAATATTTTACATCGTAACTCTAATGATATTTCATATATAACGACGGCGCCAATCAGAGAAGTTTGGCGAAATATTCTCTAGAACGCCATCTAGTTTGGAACGAGGGTAATAGTTCGCTGGACATGCAAACCGCTTGCCATAAAATATAGATTAACTAATAGAAAGTTGTCTAACTCGACTAGAATACCCCATCTCTGCCTCAATTGATAAAAATTATATTCAACTGATACATTGATGGTCGTAGCCATAATAATAGAAGGGTATGATTACTTTGTTAATATGACCCTCTATTTTCTCTCAAAAATCAGAGAGAACAAGAGCAGTGCTCTAGCGAGAGGAATGTGATGTCAACAGTGGAAGCGTGCATGGAGGAGAACAACTACACTACGAAGGAAGAGGCATACAGAAAGCTCAAGGAGCTCATAGAGGAGTCATGGATAGACATCATTGAGGAGCACCTCAAGGAAGCTGTCGGGCGGCCGACAACACCGGTCCTAGAGGCCGTGTTGAATTCGACACGCATGTTGGACTTCTTGTACAAGGATAAAGATGCGTACACTGATCCACGGGCTCTCAAAGTGGTATTAGATTCTATATACGTAAATCATATATAGAGAAAATTATTAAATTTTATATGCTAATAATCAAGCTATGATACACATGTAACTCATTACTCATGTATCATATAAAATTTTGTATCCGCAAGAAAAACATGAGAAATTTCTTCCTATGTTCAACCAGTATGATAATCAAGTGATTCGTTTAATTGGGGTTTAGCAAGTACCCCCTCCGTCCCGAAATGTAAGACGTTTTTTGATACTATCATAGTGTCTAGAAACGTCTTACATTTCGGGACAGAGGGAGTAGTATCTAAACTAGACATGCATCACACCAGCCACTAATTTGCATCTGCATCTGGAGAAGCTGCTGTCGGCTAGCTAGCAACATATAGGAGTTACTCTCCTAGCCTTGTCGAGCCTGTCGATACCTGCCAAGTGAGGGATGGGCAGCAGAAACTGTGCATTATATTGTACTAGGACCACTGTTTGTAGTGCCTTAGATTTGAACATTTCTTGATACTCAGTAGATTCTCGGTGCTTTAACTTTTATAGTGTCATGATGTACTCTTCGACACATATGTTATCAAATGTTTATCCCCAGACACTAGCCAGCTGACCGAGGAAAAGAAAATGAGCCGCCTCCTCCACCGTTTGATGCATCTCTATTCATCACAACCAAAAGTGTGGTAGAGTGTCTGGCCATGCAACAAATCATTATGTGATGCAATAAATTATCATTGTTGAAACAAAAATGTTGAAAATGTGTCACAACACCTGCAACACAAAAAATCTATGTATGCAATATATGAAAACACTGGCAAAGACAAACAAATACATTTGTATTAAGAGAAAATCCTCAGGAAGCATAAATCCGGAATACTGGTGACATGTATGCAACATTGTAGGGATACTCATGAGTAGACAACAAACACCATACACATTTGTAACATTGAGATTTCACTGACCTCTCATCTATCTATTATATACTTAAGACAAAAGGCAAACAAGCCGTCACATTTGTCGACACAGATTAAATTATCAGAACCATTAAGATTAGATATAAATGGCTCAGATTTAAAGATGTAATGTTAAATACAAATATTATGTACATGCATTCTTTTTCATATATTATGTCTGCCACGTACATGTTCTATATTTTGGAAAAGTGCAACCACAATCGTGTGGGAGAAGGACACCTACAAGGCGTGCAATACCATCATCACGTGGATAACTCATCTATTCCGATTTGATTTTTAATAGAACAAAAAGTAGAAATTACCAGGAACGATTAACATGGGCC
Source organism: Triticum dicoccoides (assembly GCF_002162155.2). Classification (NCBI taxonomy): domain Eukaryota; kingdom Viridiplantae; phylum Streptophyta; class Magnoliopsida; order Poales; family Poaceae; genus Triticum; species Triticum dicoccoides. Next base: position 15,547,442 of record NC_041389.1, on the reverse strand, counting down.
AAGATGCATGGCACCTATATCGACCCAGTTGCCAAAAAAATAAAATGCATGCGCGTGTTAGTATCTCATCCGATACAAGCACGGCAAAGCAGTTGTATTCTGGCTGGCATTATCCAATTGATGTCACATCAATGTCAACCAAACTAAAAGTGATACTATAACTAGGAGTTCATTGCGGTGCTGTGCTGGTGGTCTTCATGTGATCCATCTAGACCTCCTAATCATTTTTTAACACTCAAATTATGCTGGTGGTATTGTGGAAATTCCCACGTTTCCATTCAGTCATACACTAATCATGCACGCAAACGTGTACGATCAATATCAGAGACTCACGGGAAGATATCACAGCACAACTCTAAAAGTAAAATAAGTCATACAAGCATCATATTACAAGCCAGGGGCCTCGAGGGCTCGAATACAAGTGCTCGAACATAAACGAGTTAGCGGAAACAACAATATCTGAATACAGGCATAAGTTAAACAAGTTGTCATAAGATGGCTAGCAGAAACTGGGATACACATCGAAAGAGACGCAGGCCTCCTGCCTAGAATCCTCCTAAACTACTCCTGATCGTCGGCGGCCTGAACGTAATAGTAGGCACCCTCGGTGTAGGGGGGGCGTCATCGCCAGTGGCATCTGGCTTCTGGGCTCCAACATCTGGTTGTGACATCCGGGAAGAAGAGGAAAAGGGGGAAAAGAAAAGGCAAAGCAACCGTGAGTACTCATCCAAAGTACTCGCAAGCAAGGATCTACACTACATATGCATGGGTATCTGTGTAAATGGGCAATATCGATGGACTGAACTGCAGAATACCAAAATAAAAAGGGGATAGCTAGTCCTATCGAAGACTACGCTTCTGGCAGCCTCCATCTTGAAGCATATAGAAGAGAGTAGATGGTAAGTTCACCAGTATCATCGCATAGCATAATCCTACCCGGCGATCCTCTCCTTATCGCCCTGTGAGAGAGCGATCACCGGGTTGTATCTGTCACTTGAAAGGGTGTATTTTATTAAGTATCCGGTTCTAGTTGTCATAAGGTCGAAGTACAACTCCGGGTTGTCCTGTTACCATGGAACGGCTATTCGAATAGATCAACTTCCCTGCAGGGATGCACCACATTACCCGACATGCTCGATCCCTCTGGCCGGACACACTTTCCTGGGGCATGTCCGGCCTCGGGAAATCTACAGGTCGCAGCCCTACCTAGGCCTAGCAGAGAGGTCAGCACGCCGGTCTAAATCCTATGCGCGCATAGGTATGGGCCTATCGCCCATTGCACATCTGCACATTGCGAACGTGACCGGTGAGCAGACCTAGCAACCTCCATTACAAAGGAAATTGTGTTACGCGGTCCAACCCGGCGCGCGCTGCTCAATCGCTTAAGTTGAGCAGACCTAGAAGTTGTGTTACAAAGGAAGTTGTGTTACTCAGAACCATTAAAGAAGTAAAACATGTTAAAGTACAATAAATAATTAACATGGAGTCATGTCGGTATGTACATCAGTACATGTGTAACTGGGTATTCATTCTGATTAGATTATTAATACTTTAGTTACTATGCAAAGATTTTTTTTTTTAATTCAGTCAGAATTTGCTACTCCCTTTGTTCCATAATATATAAGACGCTAAGTGTAGTGTTAAAAAAGGTCTTACATTATGGGACAGAGGGAGTAGTTGCTCTCGCAGAAAGAGATGTCGTGGATATGAGTTCCAACACTTATTGTTGCGAACCATGCTTGAGACTGCATGTAAATTCAGTAAGAATGAAAATTGTAAAATGCCAAAAAAAACAATGATCCATACAACTGGAGGCAACAAATTTTATTTTATTTGTATTCTCTTTTTCACAAAAACATAAAGGCACCAATTTACGGGGAAATCTTAAATGACTTAAGGATCGTCAACCGAAGAGTCAATGATCGTCAACAGAAAAGTGCCAACTTTTATGTCCCTCTAACCTCTACTAGTGTGATACTCGGACCCAGTTGCTCACTAATTGATCTTCACGATGGTTTCTACATCAATTTGAGAAACATTATCCATAGAGTAGTAGTATAGGCCATACTTTCTTCGTTTCTTGATATTCTCGTGAAGTGTCCTTCCTTCCTACAGTTGATAGGGAAAATTTGTTGTTTTTACGATCCCTATGTAGAAAGCCCTTTGTTCTAGTATTTATTAGAAATTTTGATCCTCTTTTTTTTTCTATAGGGATTGATGAAGAATGAGCTGCTAATGGAATTTTTCTTTGATATAAACATGAAACTTAAGATTAAGATGCTCCGGAATGGAAACGTGGGAATTTCCACAATACCTAGATTTAGTCAGATCCAATTCAAGGGATTTTGTAGGTTCATTAATCAAGCCTTGGCAGAAGAACTTGGCAAGTTTCCAACAATTAGAGATCCAGATCACGAAATTGCATTTCAATTATTTGCGAAAGGGTACAATCGTGTAAACTAGCCATTGTTTCTAGCATGATCTCACAATCATTCTGGAGTCGCACTAGGCATTGATGCTTCCCTCACAGTTTACCACATCATTCAAAACTTTCTGATGCCTTTCGTGCCTAGTAATGGAGTAGCTAAGAAGTGAACTGAGCAAGGAGTGCTTGAGAGTAAGTCAGAAGCAAGTAATAAGGAGTGCTTGAGAGTAGTGGGTATCATTAATATAGTGGCAAGGGCACGCAAAAGATAGTTTCTGAGGCTGGGCTAAGATGGACTAGTTATCTCAACCGTTTCTTCTTCTGCGCGATGTATTCCCTGGTCGTATCTTCGACGTGTATCATATATAATATCTAACCAGCCCATATCATTTATTTCTATCAGGTCCATACCGTCCCCAAATGGTCCCTACATTTTGCTAATAACTACTCCAGCTATTTAGGAAATAAATAGAACTTTTCATAAGTACTATTTAGCAAAATAATTTCGCATGGTAAGGAGAACAACAATGTTTTGCTTCCGATGCAACTGGTGCTTCAATATGGATTTTTGTTGTTTTAAACGTGGTAAATTATGTTTCCATCAATCAGTGATATAGTTTTTCCACGGTTAATGGTGCTTTCATTGGTAGAATATTTTTTTGTATCTAATAACATATTGTTTCAAAAGCATCACCATATTGCTTCCAAGAAAAAGAAAAATATTCTTGCCCCCATGGATGGAAGCATTCGTTTTTTAACGATGAAATCACCTGCTTTTGAGAAACAATCCCTGACAATTGCTTCCAATAATCTCAGCTATTCTAATTGTTAGCGCTACATCAAATTATGGGCCATGTAGTTTGCTTCCAACCGAGAAAAAAACTGTTTACAATTGTGATGAACTCACTGCACTTTAATTTTGCTTCCTTCCTAAAATATTTTGTTTCCTCATCCAACGAGATTTCTTCCAAGGCATCTAGAGATTATTTTTAGCTAATATTTTTTTCAACATATAAAAAGAAATATTTTCTTTTCCATCAAAATTCGCTTTGGAAAGATAATAGTGTTTGGTTTTAAAGTTACAAATATTTTCTAAGTTCTACATTGCTCCGGAAAGAGAAATAAAACTTGACTTTGAAGAAAAAACCATTTACTTCCAACCAGATAAGGCTTCCAACATAAATAGTGTTTGTTTCTAACAAAAATATCTTTTACTTTTGGTGATGTCAGAACTTGCTTCTGTATATGTCGGGGGATGAACCCCGGGCAGGCAACGGAACCCAAATCCTTTTCAAAAACAACGGGGCCAGCATCGCCCCTGAAGTCAGCAGGCGCCTGGCCGGGTCGCTCGACCCGGCCAAGCCCCGTAACCCGGCCAAGCTCTCCGACCCGGCAAGACACGTCGACTCGGCCTCAACAACCTGCACAAGACAGCCGAACCCGGCGCAACCAAAGCTTCCTCAACAAGCCAGCTCCACCCATGGTGTGCTCCGCAATCCAGCCACGGGTCAGCTCCCGTCCCATCCAGGCCATACGACGGGACGAGTCTTCAATCATCGATGACCAAGGCAACAATGTCCCGCCCATGCCTATGGTCAGCCGGAACGTGGCAACAGTGCCCCTCACCTGCCTGCTGACCAGGGCTAGCGTGGCTACAGTGCCTCCGCCCTCACCACCGACGACAGCAAGCGGCTACCTGACGGAGCACCACTGTACACGACTCGACTCGGCCTTACCCTGACGATCGACAAGACGTCGCACAATCCCCCTAGGCATGCGGGGCCCGCATCTAGGAGAACCCGGCGAACCACAGGCCCCCAGCGGGTCCCAGCCCGGGTCCCCGAACGTCGACAACCCGGACCCACCGACTTGCAACATTAGCATTGTACCCCTAGGGGTTGGTCTATAAAATCCCCAGGAGCCCTCACATATACGGGGGACGAAAGCAAGTAAGCGCGGAACTAGCCACCGAAACAGCAACCCCAGAGAGAAGGAGCAGCCTAAGCCTTGGTCAGCTCCCTTCCTCTCCCATATAGCTCCAGGAGTGACATTGTACTATCGAACATCAAACTACACTCGGCAGGACTAGGGGTGTTATTTCTCCGAAGAGCCCCGAACCTGGGTATGTACGACGTCCCGCGCCCGCTCATGCCAACCTTGCCTCTAGAGCCCACCAGTGCCATCGAGCCTCCTCCTCTGTTTAGCCATCCCTTGGCATCTGCCGTGCGCCCACCACGACAGTTGGCGCCCACCGTGGGGCCGCTCGAGGAGCTGGCCGGGAGCATGCTTCAGACGGGGCCCTTCTCCTACTCCAACGTGACCATCGCGCTGGCGGACAACGTCGTCTGCGCGCTCGCCGCCTCCTTCGCTCTGTTGCGCATCTCCGGTGCGTTCACGACCGACGAGTACCCCAGCGAGGTGCTCAGCTACTCCGACTCCCCCCTCTCCCTCGGCGGTGGCATTTCCGCCGGGGCGATGGACGTCCATGTGGAGGTTTTCGTCACCGGCGATGGCGCCTCCTGCTCGTCGAGCAAGACGAGGAAGGCCGCCGAAGCAAGGACCGCAACGGAACGGACCAAGCCGTCCGATCCGTTGCGCACCGCAATGCAGAGCCTCCGCATCCCCATCGGCAGCGACGTCAACGCCACCAACGTCACTGAGGCCCGAACTCAGCTGGAGGAAAGGCGCTAGCAGATGCTGGACCTGTCCGAGACGCTCGCCGCCACCCAACATCACCTTGACACCGCTCAGCTGGAGCGCAACGCCGCCTATGGATTCACGCCCGCCGCGGCCGAGCCAAGCCGGGTCGCCGATGTGCGTACCCGGGGAGGAGCGATTGGCCGGGCCCTCTGTCCGGACCGTCTACGAGACCCCAACAAAGAACATGCGTGCTGCCCAGGCAGGCGCAGTCGGCCTGGACCGGCTCACTGGTGAGGAGCTGCAGGAGCGCATCGGGCGGATGCGTGAGCTCCTCAACGCGGCCAACACCCAGCAGGACCGCCTCAACCAGCTCGCCAAGCCGGCAGAATCTGGCTCCGCCCGCCTTGGCGGGCCCGGCAAACTTCTGCACATAGCTTCCTCGCCACCCGGCGAGGTGCACTCCGGCCGAGCCCGGACTCGGCGCGACCAGCCGGCCGCCACAGCTGCCGGCGTCCTGGGTGACGAGCCCGTCCCGGAGACCCAGCGCGGACACGGCCAGCATGGCCGCCGTCCGGCTCCGACCGACCCGGCCCCCCAGGGCCTGGCCGCCAGTCGACTCAGCCCGCGCGCCATCGACAATGCCAACGCTCGCCACCGCCATGATCAGCTCGTTCGCTCCCTGGAGGTGGAGGAGAGCGGTGCTATCGAGCCGGCGTGCTTCGGCCCATGCATCCGGGACGAGCCCTTTCCCAAAGGATTCATGGTCCCCCGCGACACCCCCAAGTACAATGGGACCGTGAAGCCAGAAGGCTGGCTCACCGACTACACCATGGCCATTGGCATCACCGGCGCGAATCGCCGTCTCGCCATGCGCTATGAACCGCTCATGCTCCAGGGGTCGGCCCGCACGTGGTTGAACAGTCTGCCGATGGGCAGCATCAACACGTGGGTCGATTTCGAGCAAGCCTTCATCCGCAACATCACGGGGACCTACAAGCGACCCGGCCGCCCTAGCCAGCTCGCCATGTGCATGCTGGGGACCACGGAGACCGGTCGCTAGTACCTCGCACGCTGGACCGAGATCCGGAACAGCTGCGAGGGCGTCCATAAAGTCCAGGCGATCCAGTACTTCGTCTGCGGGTGCCAAGACGGTACCCTCCTCAAGCACAAGCTCTTACGCTCCGAGCCGGCCACCATGGCCGCGCTCATGGTAACGGCGGACAAATACGCCAACACCGACTCCGCCATGAAGATCCAGGTGGCGCTGGATGAAGCCGGCAAGGCGAAGCCGGTTCCCCTTCCGAGGTCGGCCGACGAAAGCAGCCGGCAGTAGCATCACCAGAACAACAAGCGCAAAGGCCGACCAGCCGGCGCAGCGCCACGACAACCGGCTCGTCGTGGCCACCGAGCACGTGGCAGACCCAGCGGCAAAGCGTTGGTAGACCGGCAAGACAGTGTGGCAGCCCACCATGAGTTTCGAAGAGATGCTCGACGCCCCCTGCAAGCACCACAGCGGCGCAAGACCATCCACGCACATGCTTCGGCAGTGCACCATCACCAAGCGCATCATGAGGGGCGACGTCCCGCCTTCTCCGGCTCCAGGGGCGGGGCAGCCGCATCCGCCTCCACCGCCGCCTCCAGCTGGCGATGCGATGCGCGACGACGCCTACCCGGACCAGAACGCGGCTTACGTCGTCTTCACCAGCCTCGGCGACGACAAGCGCATCAAGCGCCTCCTTCGGCAGGAGGTGAACACTATCGTCCTAGCCAAGCCGGAGTTCATGCACTGGTCGGATCGCCCGATCACCTGGACCCGGGAGGATCACCCGGCAGTGATGCCGAGCCCGGGTGGTTACGCCCTCGTCCTCAACCCCACCATCGTCGCACAGGGCACGTGCAAGTTCTCCCGAGTCCTCATCAACGGCGGCAACAGCATCAACATCCTCTACTGTGACACGATGACCAAGCTCGGCCTCAAGGCCGAGGACCTAGAGCCGACCCGAACGATCTTCCACGGCATCGTGCCCGGCCTCTCCTCCTCTCCCATTGGCCTGGTCTGGCTAGACGTCCTGTTCGGTGACAGCAGCCACTTACGACGCGAACCAATCTGGTTCGAGGTGGTGGACCTGTCCAGCACGTACCACGGTTGTTGGGCCGGCCCGCGCTCGCCAAGTTCATGGTGGTTCCCCACTACGCGTATTTGAAGATGACGGGTCCCAAGGGCCTCATCACCGTTACCGGCGACTACCGCAAGTCCCTGGAGTGCGCCCGAGACGACGCCAAGTGGGCCGAGTCGCTGGTCATTGCCGAGGAACGGCGCCAGCTCGACCGGATCATCGCCATGGCAGGCGAAGCCTCGGCCGCATCGATCCTGATCAAGGACCCGGCCGACGAAGCTGCCTTCAAGCCCTCCAAGGATACCAAGAAAGTAAAGCTGAACCCGGAAGACCCCAGCTGCAGCAAGTACGTTGTCATAGGAACCGGCCTCGACAGCAAATAGGAAGGCGAGCTCGTCGACTTCCTCTGTGAGAATTGGGATATCTTCTCATGGACCCCCAAGGACATGTCGGGTATCCCAAGGAAGTACCCCGAACACAAACTTCATGTCTGCAAGGACGCCAAGCCTGTCCGCCAACCCCTACGACGTTTTTCCGAAGAGAAGAGAAGAACCATCGGTGAAGAGGTCGCCAAGCTTTTGGTGGCCGGCTTCATAATGGAAGTGTTTCACCCCGAGTGGCTGGCCAATCCCGTCCTCGTCCTGAAAAAGAACAAGACCTGGTGCATGTGTATCGACTACACCAGCCGCAACAAGGCCTGTCCCAAGGATCCGTTCACTCTCCCACGGATCGACCAAGTCATCGACTCGACCGCCGGGTGTGAGATCCTGTCCTTCCTGGACGCTTACTCCGGCTACCACCAGATCAAGCTGGACCCGGCCGACACCCTGAACAGGTCCTTCATCATGCCCTTTGGGGCGTATTGCTACATCACCATGTCGTTCGGCTTGAAGAACACCGGCGCCACCTTCCAACGCTGCATGCAGAAATGCCTGCTTCCACAACTCGGTCGCAATATCCACGTTTACGTGGACGACATCGTGGTGAAGACCAAGCAGCACCTCACGCTCCTCGACGACTTGAAGGAAACATTCGCCAACCTCCGCGAATACAAGGTCAAGCTTAACCCGGAAAAATGCGTTTTTGGCGTCCCGACCAGAAAGCTACTCGGCTTCCTCGTCTCGGAACGCGGCATCGAGGCGAACCCAGAGAAGATCAAGGCCATCGAGCGCATGCGCAAGCAGGCTCGGCTGCGTGATGTCCAGAAGTTCACCGGATGCTTGGCCTCGATTAGCCGGTTTCTAAGCCGGCTGGGCGAGAGGGCGCTACCCCTGTACCAGTTGATGAAGAAGATGAGCCCATTTGAATGGAACGACAAGGCAGACGAGGCCTTCGAAGACCTCAAGCGCATGCCCTCCACCGCATCGGTCCTGGCCGCGCCGATCGAAAAGGAGCCGTTGTTGCTCTACATAGCCGCAACCTCGCGGGCGGTCAGCACGGTGCTAGTGGTCGAGTGACCAGAGAAGGGAAAGATCCAAGCCGTCCAGCGCCCGGTCTACTACCTGACCGAGGTGCTCTCCATCTCCAAGAAGAACTACCCGCACTACCAGAAGATGTGTTACGGCGTGTACTTTACCGCCAAGAAGCTGAAGCAGTACTTCCAAGAGCACGTCGTCACCGTAGTGAGCACAGCGCCTATCGGAGAAATCATCAGATGCCAGGATGCCTCTGGCCGGGTCGCCAAGTGGGCACTCCAGCTAGCTGGCCACAACATCCTGTACGAGCCCCGCACCACGATCAAGTCTTAGGCCATGGACGACTTCCTCATCGACTGGACCGAGACCCAGTACTTACAGCCACCCCCCGACTCGACGCGTTGGCACATGCACTTCGACGGATCCAAGATGCGACTCGGCCTGGGGCCCGACATCGTACTATCGTCCCCGAAGGGCGAACGACTCCGCTATGCGCTCCAGATCCACTTCGCCGCCTCCAACAACGTCGCCGAGTACGGAGCCCTTGTGCACGGCCTTCGGCTTGCCAAGGAACTCGGCATCGGGCGCATCCTGTGCTACGGCGAGTCGGACCAAGTGGTGCAGCAGTGCTCCGGCCAGTGGGACGCCCGTAACTCCAACATGGAAAGCTACCGCTTCCTCGTCCAGAAGCTGATCGGGTCCTTTGAGGGTTGCAAGTTCCTCCACGTCCCGCGCGCGAAGAATGAAGCGACCGACACGCTCGCCAAGATCACATTGTCCCGGCAGTCCATCCCGTCCGGCGTCTCCCTCGAGCACCTGCGCAAGCCGTCCGTCAAGCCGTCGTCGGACTCCGAGTCCATTCATGTTCCAGACGACCCGGCCGCACCTCAACCCGACCCGGTGGCTGCTGAACCCGGTCCGGGGGCTGGTCAGCTCGCTTCGGCCGACATCACCCCGGACCCAGCCGTCGCCATCCCTGACCCGGGGGCTGCTCAACCCGGCCTGGGGGCTGCTCAACCTGGCTCAGGGGCTGCCGACCCAGAACCCACCCTGGTGGCCATCTTCGCCGTGGTTACGGCTCCGTCATGGGCCCTCCCAATATCAGAATTCCTGGAGAACGGGGTTCTCCCCATGGATGAGACCGAGGCCCGGCAAGTGCAGCGCCGGGCATCCGCCTATAGTATCATCAACAACGTGCTCATCAAGCGCAACTCCACCGGCATGTTCCAGCGCTGCGTCGAGCAGGAATAGGGCATCGACATCCTCCTTGACATACACGAGGACGAATGCGGGCACAACGCCGCGTCGTGATCCCTGGTGGCCAAGGCGTTCCGCCACGGTTTTTACTGGCCCACGACCCTCCAAGATGTCGAGTCACTCGTTCTCAAGTGTGAGGGGTGCCAGCGCTTCAGCAAACGCAGCCACCAGCCGGCATCAGCACTCCGCACCATACGAGTCGCATGTCCCTTCGCGGTCTAGGGACTCGAAAAGGTGGGACCCTTCAAAACCGCTCGAGGCGGCATGACGCACCTGCTGGTGGCAGTGGACAAATTCACCAAGTGGATCGAAGCACGACCGATCAAGAAACTAGAGGGGCCAACAGTCGTCCGGTTCATCAAGGACATAGCGGTTCGCTACGACATTGCCGAATAGCATCATCACGGACAACAGCACCAACGTCGCCAAGGTCGCGCTTGAGCAATACTGCTCCGTCTCCCGCATCCTCCTCGACCTGGCCTCCGTTGCACATCCGCAGTCCAACGGGCAGGTCGAGCGGGCCAACAGACTCATCCTGTCCGGCGTCAAGCCGCGACTCATTGAGACACTCATCCGCTCACCCGGCAGCTGGCTCGACGAGTTGTCGGCCGTTCTCTGGAGTCTCCGCACCATGCCGAATCGGTCGACCAGGTTCACCCCGTTCTTGCTCGTCTATGGAGCCGAAGCCGTCATCCCGACGGACGTCGAGTTCGACTCGCCGCGTGTCGCGATGTACACTGAAGCCAAAGCCTGAGAAGCCCGCGAAGATGGCGTCGACCTGCTTGAAGAAGCACGCCTCCTGGCGCTCAGCCGTTCGGCCATCTACCAGCAAGGCCTGAGGCACTACCACAGCAAGAAGATCAAACACCTCGCGTTCCGCGAGGGCGACCTCGTCCTCCGACTCGTCCAAGAGCAAGCAGGCCCACACAAGTTGTCCCCACCATGGGAGGGCCCATTCATCGTGAGCAGGGCCTTGCGCAATTGCAACGCCTACTACCTCATCGATGCACATAAGTCAAAGAAGCGCAAGAGAGACACCGCCGGTGAAGAAACGACCCGGCCGTGGAATGCGGAACTCCTCCGTCCGTTTTACAGTTAGCCACACGAGTGTATGTATCATCGCCTTATGTAAACGCATGAAACTATGGGGTTCCCGGACGAGACTTGGGGGCTGCCTTTTGTTGACCAATCTATTGTGTCCCTATTGTTTCGCATCACTATGCCACTGAACCCGGCCACCGGTCCGACCAGCTCGACCCAGGGGCTTGAGGGCTGGCCGGCTCAATCGCCACCCCGCCGCCATACTTGGTGATTCCTGATACAGTAAGGATGTCACGGTCCCCACTTCGCCTTAAAGCCACAGATCCGGCTTCGGCTGTCGGCTGGCAAGCACAACGGGCCAAAGCTCCTTCATGCTTCAAACGCCAAGTCAAAGGCTGCCGGGTCGATCAACCCGGCCCGCCGCTCAAAAAATAAACAGCCGCACGACCGGCTGCTTGCCAACTAGCTTCGCTGGGTTGCCGCCAGCCGGCCCAGTGGGTGTTTTGCTCGCGCTCAATGTTTTGAAAAGACCAAGTCCTGCACGCTCCTCTCGAAGAACCGAACTCCTTGTCATGGACCAGAGCCTCGGCCGTCTGACTCACGGGGGGGGGGGGTTGAGAAAGGAGAAGCGCAAGAAAGTGGCCCAAAAAACGGAAGGCAAAAGCAAAAACACTCACGACATTTACACATAAATATTTAAAAGGCCCATGGACCGAGTTCATTACACCCTAAAACCCTCAGTGGGTGGGTGGACCTGCTACTTAACAAATTCTACTAAAAATGTCTCAGGCATCTCCAGCGCCGCGTCGCGGCGTCGACAACTCTCCCCTGGCGGCCTCCAGGTCCAGCGAGGCGCCGGTGTCTTCCTCGGCACCCACATCGCGGTAGACGCCCGTCTCCTCGGAGCTCCCCTCCGGATCATGGAGAAGCAGCCGTAGTTATCACCATCCACGACCCTGCCGTATTCCGTCCGCTCCGGGTGGAACTCGTCGTGAAGAGCGAACTCGGCGATGTAGCTGGCCCAGGAGGCAATCCGGCCGGCTTGCTCCTGCAACAACTACTCTGACTCAGCCCGCTAGCCCATCAGCGCGTCTAGCTGCAGGTCCAGATGACAAGACAGCGTGAACCGGAGCGTCATCTCAGCACCGGCACGAGCGGCGGAGACGCGCCACTCGTGAAGCCGGTCCGGCCCCATCTCCAACCAACGCGCCAGGCGCGTAAAGCTGCTCGGCTTGACGGAGTCCGGCCAAAGGGTCGCCGTCATCGCGGTGCCGACCTAGGACAGCCGCCCCATCTGCGTCCCCAAGACCCGCAGGTGGGTCTCAGCGGCGGCGATGATTTCTGGGAAGGTCCACGTGTTGGGGAACGTTGCAGAAAATTAAAAATTTTCCTACGGTTTTACCAAGATCCATCTATGAGTTCATCTAAGCAACGAGTCATGGGAGAGAGATTGCATCTACATACCACTTTATAGATCACGCGGAAGCATTCAAAAGAACAGGGTTGAAGTAGTCATTCTCGTCGTGATCCTATCACCGGAGATCCTAGCGCCGAACGGACGGCACCTCTGCGTTCAACACACGTACGGTCAGCGTAACGTCTCCTCCGTCTTGATCCAGCAAGGGGGAAGGAGAGGTTGATGATGATGGCTCCAGCAGCAGCACAACGGCGTGGTGGTGGTGGAACAGCAGCACTCCGGCAGGGCTTCGCCAAGCACGTGACGGAGGAGGAAGAGGTGTAGCAGGGGGAGGGGCGCCAGGACTTCGGGGGTGCGGCTGCCCCCCTCCCCCTCCATTTATATAGGCCCCCGGGGTTGGGCGCCGGCCCTGGGAGATCCAATCTCCCAAGGGGGCGGCGGCCAAGGGGGTTGGAGTACCCCCCAAGGCAAGTGGGGCGCCCCCCCACCCTAGGGTTTCAACCCTAGGCACAGGGGGTGGGCCTAGGGGGCGCACCAGCCCACTAAGGGCTGGTTCCCCTCCCCACTTCGGCTCTTGGGGCCCTCCCGGATGGGTGGCCCCACCCGGTGGACCCCCGGGACCCTTCCGGTGGTCCCGGTACAATACCGGGTGACCCCGAAACTTTCCCGATGGCCGAAATACCACTTCCTATATAGTTTTCTGTACCTCCGGAGCATTCCGTAACTCCTAGTGACGTCCGGGATCTCATTCGGGACTCCGAACAACATTCGGTATGCTGCATACTCATATTCATACAACCCTAGTGTTACCGAACCTTAAGTGTGTAGACCCTACGGGTTCGGGAGACACGTAGACATGACCAAGATGGCTCTCGGGCAATAACCAACAGCGGGATGTGGATACCCATGTTGGTTCCCACATGCTCCTCGATGATCTCATCGGATGAACCACGATGTCGAGGATTCGAACAACCCCGTATACAATTCCCTTTGTCAATCGGTACGTTACTTGCCCGAGACTCGATCGTCGGTATCCCAATACCTCGTTCAGTCCCGTTACCGGCAAGTCACTTTACTCGTACCGTAATGCATGATCCCGTGACCAAACACTTGGCCATTTTGAGCTCATTATGATGATGCATTACCGAGTGGGCCCAGAGATACCTCTCCATCATACAGAGTGACAAATCCCAGTCTCGATCTGTGTCAACCCAACAGACACTTTCGGAGATACCTGTAGTGCACCTTTATAGTCACCCAGTTACGTTGTGACGTTTGGTACACCCAAAGCACTCTTACGGTATCCGGGAGTTACACGATCTCATGGTCTAAGGAAGAGATACTTGACATTGAAAAAGCTCTAGCAAAACGAACTACACGATCTTGTGCTATGCTTAGGATTGGGTCTTGTCCATCACATCATTCTCCTAATGATGTGATCCCGTTGTCAATGACATCTAATGTCCATAGTTAGGAAACCATGACTATCTGTTGACCAACGAGCTAGTCAACTAGAGGCTCACTAGGGACATGTTATGGTCTATGTATTCACACGTGTATTACGATTTCCGGACAATACAGTTATAGCATGAATAAAAGACAATTATCATGAATAAGGAAATATAATAATAACCCTTTTATTATTGCCTCTAGGGCATATTTCCAACAGTCTCCCACTTGCACTAGAGTCAATAATCTAGTTACATTGTGATGAATCGAACACCCATAGAGTTCTGGTGTTGATCATGTTTTGCTCGCGAGAGAGGTTTGGTCAACGGATCTGCGACATTCAGATCCGTATGTACTTTGCAAATATCTATGTCTCCATCTTGAACATTTTCACGGATGGAGTTGAAGCGACGCTTGATGTGCCTGGTCTTCTTGTGAAATCTGGGCTCCTTGGCAAGGGCAATAGCTCCAGTGTTGTCACAGAAGAGTTTGATCGGCCCCGACGCATTGGGTATGACTCCTAGGTCGGTGATGAACTCCTTCACCCATATTGCTTCATGCGCTGCCTCCGAGGCTGCCATGTACTCCGCTTCACATGTAGATCCCGCCACGACGCTCTGCTTGCAGCTGCACCAGCTTACTGCTCCACCATTCAACATATACACGTATCCGGTTGTGACTTAGAGTCATCTAGATCTGTGTCGAAGCTAGCGTCGACGTAACCCTTTACGACAAGCTCTTTGTCACCTCCATAAACGAGAAACATGTCCTTTGTCCTTTTCAGGTACTTCAGGATATTCTTGACCGCTGTCCAGTGTTCCTTGCCGGGATTACTTTGGTACCTTCCTACCAAACTTACGACAAGGTTTACATCAGGTCTGGTACACATCATGGCATACATAATAGATCCTATGGCTGAGGCATAGGGGATGACGCTCTGTGAAAGACCTATGAGGCGTCTCGATCTATCCCTATAGATCTTGATGCCTAATATATAAGCAGCTTCTCCAAGGTCCTTCATTGAAAAACACGTATTCAAGTAGGCCTTAATGCTGTCCAAGAATTCTATATCATTTCCCATCAAAAGTATGTCATCTACATATAATATGAGAAATGCTACAGAGCTCCCACTCACTTTCTTGTAAACGCAGGCTTCTCCATAAGTCTGCGTAAACCCAAACGCTTTGATCATCTCATCAAAGTGAATGTTCCAACTCCGAGATGCTTGCACTAGCCCATAAATGGATCACTGGAGCTTGCATACTTTGTTAGCATTCTTAGGATCGACAAAACCCTCCGGCTGCATCATATACAGTTCTTCCTTAAGATGCCCATTAAGGAATGCCATTTTGACGTCCATCTGCCATATCTCATAATCATAGTATGCGGCAATTTCTAACATGATTCGGACGGACTTAAGCTTTGCTACGGGAGAGAAAGTCTCATCGTAGTCAATCCCTTGAACTTGCCGATAACCCTTAGCGACAAGTTGAGCTTTATAGATGGTGATATTACCATCTGCGTCCGTCTTCTTCTTAAAGATCCATTTGTTTTCTATCGCTCGCCGATCATCGGGCAAGTCAGTCAAAGTCCATACTTTGTTTTCATACATGGATTCTATCTCGGATTTCATGGCTTCTAGCCATTTGTTGGAATCTGGGCCCGCCATTGCTTCTTCATAGTTCGAAGGTTCACCGTTGTCCAACAACATGATTTCCAGGACAGGGTTGCCGTACCACTCTGGTGCGGAACGTGTCCTTGTGGACCTACGAAGTTCAGTAGCAACTTGATCCGAAGTACCTTGATCATCATCATTGTTTTCCTCTTCAGTTGGTGTAGGCATCACAGGAACATTTTCCTAAGCTGCACTACTATCCTGTTCAAGAGGTAGTACTTCATCGAGTTCTACTTTCCTCCCACTTACTTCTTTCGAGAGAAACTCTTTTTCCAGAAAGGATCCGTTCTTGGCAACAAAGATCTTGCCCTCGGATCTTAAGTAGAAGGTATACCCAATGGTTTCTTTAGGGTATCCTATGAAGACGCATTTTTCCGACTTGGGTTCGAGCTTTTCAGGTTGAAGTTTCTTGACATAAGCATCGCATCCCCAAACTTTTAGAAACGACAGCTTATGTTTCTTCCCAAACCATAATTCATACGGTGTCGTCTCAACGGATTTAAAAGGTGCCCTATTTAAAGTGAATGTAGCTGTCTCTAGAGCGTATCCCCAAAATGATAGCGGTAAATCGGTAAGAGACATCATAGATTGCACCATATCCAATAGAGTGCGATTACGACATTTGGACACACCGTTACGCTGAGGTGTTCCAGGCGGCGTGAGTTGTGAAACGATTCCACATTTTCTTAAGTGTGTACCAAATTCGTGACTTAAATATTCTCCTCCACGATCCGATCGTAAGAACTTTATCTTTCGGTCACGTTGATTCTCTACTTCATTCTGAAATTCCTTGAACTTTTCAAAGGTCTCAGACTTGTGTTTCATCAAGTAGACATACCCATATCTACTCAAGTCACCAGTGAGAGTGAGAACATAACGATATCCTCCGCGAGCCTCAACGCTCATTGGACCGCACACATCGGTATGTATGATTTCCAACAAGTTGGTTGGTTGCTCCATTGTTCCGGAGAACGGGGTCTTGGTCATTTTGCCCATGAGGCATGGTTCGCATGTGTCAAATGATTCATAATCGAGAGACTCTAAAAGTCCATCAGCATGGAGCTTCTTCATGCGCTTGACACCAATGTGACCAAGGCGGCAGTGCCACAAGTATGTGGGACTATCGTTATCAACTTTACATCTTTTGGTATTCACGCTATGAATATGTGTAATATTACGTTCGAGATTCATTAAGAATAAACCATTGACCATTGGGCATGACCATAAAACATATCTCTCATATAAATAGAACAACCATTATTCTCGGATTTAAATGAATAGCCATCTCGTATTAAACGAGATCCTGATACAATGTTCATGCTCAAACTTGGCACTAAATAACAATTATTGAGGTTTAAAACTAATCCCGTAGGTAAATGTAGAGGTAGCATGCCGACGGCGATCACATCGACCTTGGAACCATTCCCGACGCGCATCGTCACCTCGTCCTTCGCCAGTCTCCGCTTATTCCGCAGCTCCTGCTATGAGTTATAAATGTGAGCAACGGCACCAGTATCAAATACCCAGGAGTTACTACGAGTACTGGTAAGGTACACATCAATTACATGTATATCAAATATACCTTTTGTGTTGCCGGCCTTCTTATCCGCTAAGTATTTGGGGCAGTTCCGCTTCCAGTGACCCTTCCCCCTTGCAATAAAAGCACTCAGTTTTAGGCTTGGGTCTATTCTTTGATTTCTTATCGGCAACTGGCTTACCGGGCGCGGCAACATCTTTGTCGTCCTTCTTGAAGTTCTTCTTACCCTTGCCCTTCTTGAACTTAGTGGTCTTATTGACCATCAACACTTGATGTTCTTTCTTGATTTCAACCTCTGCTGACTTCAGCATTGAAAATACTTCAGGAATGGTCTTTACCATCCCCTGCATATTGTAGTTCATCACAAAGCTCTTGTAGCTTGGTGGGAGCGACTGAAGGATTCTGTCAATGACCGCCTCATCCGGGAGGTTAATGTCCAGCTGGGACAGGCGGTTGTGCAACCCAGAAATTTTGAGTATATGCTCACTGACAGAATTATTTTCCTCCATCTTACAACTATAGAACTTGTCGGAGACTTCATATCTCCCGACCTGGGCATGAGCTTGGAAAACTAGTTTCAGCTCCTCGAACATCTCATATGCTCCGTGTTGCTCAAAACGCTTTTGGAGCCCCGGTTCTAAGCTGTAAAGCATGCCGCACTGAACGAGGGAGTAATCATCAGCGCGAGTTTGCCAAGCATTCATAATGTCTTGGTTCTCTGGGACGGGTGCATCACCTAGCGGTCCTTGTAGGACATATTGTTTCCTGGCAGCTATGAGGATGATCCTCAGGTTCCAGACCCAGTCCGTATAGTTGCTGCTATCATCTTTCAGCTTGGTTTTCTCTAGGAACGCGTTGAAGTTCATGTTGACATGAGCGTTGGCCATTTTATCTACAAGACATATTTTGCAAAAGTTTTAGACTAAGTTCATGATAATTAAGTTCATCTAATCAAATTATTTATTGAACTCCCACTCAGATCAGACATCCCTCTAGTCATCTAAGTGTTACACGATCCGAGTCGACTAGGCCGTGTCCGATCATCACGTGAGACGGACTAGTCATCATCGGTGAACATCTCCATGTTGATCGTATCTTCTATATGACTCATGTTCGACCTTTCGGTCTCTTGTGTTCCGAGGCCATGTCTGTACATGCTAGGCTCGTCAAGTTAACCCTAAGTGTTCTGCATGTGTAAATCTGTCTTACACCCGTTGTATGTGAACGTAAGGATCTATCACACCTGATCATCACATGGTGCTTCGAAACGATGAACTTTAGCAACGGTGCACAGTTAGGGGGAACACTTTCTTGAAATTTTTTATAAGGGATCATCTTATCTACTACCGTCGTTCTAAGTAAACAAGATGCATAAAACATAATAAACATCACATGCAATTATATGGTAGTGACATGATATGGCCAATATCATACAACTCCTTCGATCTCCATCTTCGGGGCTCCATGATCATCTTTATCACCGGCATGACACCATGATCTCCATCATCATGATCTCCATCATTGTGTCTTCATGAAGTTGTCATGCCAACGACTACTTCTACTTCTATGGCTAACGCGTTTAGCAATAAAGTAAAGTAATTTACATGGCGTTCTTCAATGACACGCAGGTCATACAAAAAAATAACGACAACTCCTATGGCTCCTGCCGGTTGTCATACTCATCGACATGCAAGTCGTGATTCCTATTACAAGAACATGATCTCATACATCACAATATGTCATTCATCATTCATCACAACTTCTGGCCATATCACATCACATGACAATTGCTGCAAAAACAAGTTAGACGTCCTCTAATTGTTGTTGCATCTTTTACGTGGCTGCAATTGGGTTCTAGCAAGAACGTTTTCTTACCTACGAATAACCACAACGTGATCTTGTCAACTTCTATTTACCCTTCATAAGGACCCTTTTCATCGAATCCGCTCCAACTAAAGTGGGAGAGACAGACACCCGCCAGCCACCTTATGCAACTAGTGCGTGTCAGTCGGTGGAACCGGTCTCACGTAAGCGTACGTGTAAGGTTGGTCCGGGCCGCTTCATCCCACAATACCGCTGAAGCAAGATAAGACTAGTAGCGGCAAGCAAGTTGATAAGATCTACGCCCACAAGAAAATTGTGTTCTACTCGTGCAATAGAGAACTACGCATAGACCTAGCTCATGATGCCACTGTTGGGGAACGTTGCAGAAAATTAAAAATTTTCCTACGGTTTTACCAAGATCCATCTATGAGTTCATCTAAGCAACGAGTCATGGGAGAGAGATTGCATCTACATACCACTTTGTAGATCGCGCGGAAGCGTTCAAAAGACCGGGTTCAAGTAGTCGTTCTCGTCGTGATCCTATCACCGGAGATCCTAGCGCCGAACGGATGACACCTCCGCGTTCAACACACGTACGGTCAGCGTAACGTCTCCTCCGTCTTGATCCAGCAAGGGGGAAGGAGAGGTTGATGATGATGGCTCCAGCAGCAGCACAACGGCATGGTGGTGGTGGAATAGCAGCACTCCGGCAGGGCTTCGCCAAGCACGTGATGGAGGAGGAAGAGTTGTAGCAGGGGGAGGGGCGCCAGGACTTCAGGGGTGCGGCTGCCCCCCTCCCCCTCCCTTTATATAGGCCCCCAGGGGGGGCGCCGGCCTTGGGAGATCCAATCTCCCAAGGGGGCGGCGGCCAAGGGGGTTGGAGTACCCCTCAAGGCAAGTGGGCCCCCCCCCCCACCCTAGGGTTTCAACCCTAGGCGCAGGGGGTGGGCCTAGGGGGGCGCACCAGCCCACTAAGGGTTGGTTCCCCTCCCCACTTTGGCTCTTGGGGCCCTCCGGGATGGGTGGCCCCACCCGGTGGACCCCCGGGACCCTTCCGGTGGTCCTGGTACAATACCAGGTGACCCCGAAACTTTCCCGATGGCCGAAATACCACTTCCTATATAGCTTTATTTACCTCCAGACCATTCCGGAACTCCTCGTGACGTCCGAGATCTCATCCAGGACTCCGAACAACATTCGGTATGCTGCATACTCATATTCATACAACCCTAGCGTTACCGAACCTTAAGTGTGTAGACCCTACGGGTTCGGGAGACACGTAGACATGACCGAGATGGCTCTCGGGCAATAACCAACAGCGGGATCTGGATACCCATGTTGGTTCCCACATGCTCCTCGATGATCTCATCGGATGAACCACGGTGTCGAGGATTCGAACAACCCCGTACACAATTCCCTTTGTCAATCGGTACGTTACTTGCCCGAGACTCGATCGTCGGTATCCCACTACCTCGTTCAGTCCCGTTACCGGCAAGTCACTTTACTCGTACCATAATGCATGATCCCATGACCAAACACTTGGCCATTTTGAGCTCATTATGATGATGCATTACCGAGTGGGCCCAGAGATACCTCTCCGTCATACGGAGTGACAAATCCCAGTGTCGATCCGTGTCAACCCAACAGACACTTTCGGAGATACCTGTAGTGCACCTTTATAGTCACCGAGTTACGTTGTGACGTTTGGTACACCCAAAGCACTCTTACGGTATCCGGGAGTTACACGATCTCATGGTCTAAGGAAGAGATACTTGACATTGAAAAAGCTCTAGAAAAACGAACTACACGATCTTGTGCTATGCTTAGGATTGGGTCTTGTCCATCACATCATTCTCCTAATGATGTGATCCTGTTGTCAATGACATATAATGTCCATAGTCAGGAAACCATGACTATCTGTTGACCAATGAGCTAGTCAACTAGAGGCTCACTAGGGACATGTTATGGTCTATGTATTCACACGTGTATTACGATTTCCGGACAATACAGTTATAGCATGAATAAAAGACAATTATCATGAATAAGGAAATATAATAATAACCCTTTTATTATTGCCTCTAGGGCATATTTCCAACACCACGCCACCCGCCGGTCCGTTCCGGATCCAACGACTCCGGTCGGGTTGCGTTGAAAGCGGACGACTTCGTCCGCCAGCCGTTGCGTCTCCAGGGAGGCTCCTGCCACAAAAGGCGAAGCATATCAGAAGAAGGACAGCAAAGACGAAAGGCCGGACCCCGACCCGGCAAAACACAAGAAAAGCACTTACTGGAGAAGGACTCTTCCAGGTGCTGCGCTTCGAGCAACGTACCACGCCGCTCCCGTTAAATGGCGCGGTCACGCTCCAGGAGCACCTTCTCCAGATGGGCTGCCTTGGCAAGGGCCGCTTTCAGTTCGGCGTCCTTGTCGTCGACCACCTTCTCGGCCGCCTCGCGACGACGGGCCTCATCCTGTCGGGCCCCCTCAGCTATGGTAACGTGCCCTCACAGGCGATCCACCTCGGCCTGGAGCCGGCCCTTGTTGTCGGCCAGCCAGCTGCACTGCTAGTCCGCCTCGACCAGGGACTGCTGCGCCTCCTCTGCCTTGGCGGCTTCCGCCTTAAGGATCTCCACCTCGGCCTCGAGGCGGCTCTTGTGACCTGCCAGCTGCGCATGCAGCTGGTTGGCCTCGTCGAGAGACCTCCAAGTCGCGGCCGCCTCCTCCCTCGCCTGCGCCACCTCAACGCCAAGACGGCCGATGTCGACAACGAGCCGGTCATAGTGGTGACCAGACCGGAGCGGACGAGTCCGCCAGGACAGCACCTCGGCTACAAAAAAGAAGGGTTCAACAAACAAGAAAGCAAGACTTAAGATTTGGCCCAATTGGTACACAGTTGTCCCGGATCTCGGGGGCTACACCCAGTGGGTGCGCTAGCGCACCCCCACTAGAAAAGAGCATGAAGATACCTGCGGCGACGTGAAGCTCCTCCTCCTTGTCGGCAAGCTGCTCCTTGAGCTCCCGATACTTGCCCAGGAGACGGTTGATGGCGCCAACCTGGTAGGCGTCGAGTTGCTGAAGAGAGCAGAAATTAGAAGAAGGACAACGCTCCAAAGATTCGACCCAACTACTACGTACTAGGCCCGAATCTCAGGGGCTACACCCAGTGGGTGCGCTGGCATGCCCCCACGAAAAAGAAATCGCGAAAAAGAAGCAGCTTACCAGAATGGCGCGCTCCAGGTCGTGCGTCAGCTCCACCTCGGCCTGGGCAAAGGCCTCGAGCCGGTCCGTCCAGCCACGCAGGCGGCGGCTGACGGTGTCCATTGCCGCCTACTCCTGGGTCTGAGGCCCGAAGACCACGGCGCCCCCGCTTTGCGACGGCTGCGGCACGGCGGCACGGCGTCCTCCCTGCCAGGGCACCAAGGCGTGCTCCTCGCTGGCTGTTCTCGACGCGGCTGACACCTCCTCCGACGCCCTCTCCAGCGCCGTCAACGACCCGGACAACGGGACTCCCTGCGTTGTCACCTCCGGTCCGGATGCCGAAACGGCCTGCTATGCCACCACTGGCCCAACTACAGGGGCGGCCTCCAGCACCCCCGCCCGCGGTGCCTCCTTCAACACCGGCGGCACCTCGCGCACCGCCGCCCGCAGCGCCTCCTCCAAGGCGGCGCCGCCTCCACCGCCATCATCCCACCGCTCGCTCGACGACATTGGGGTATCATCCTCCACCTCCACGACCTCCCGGTCAAAGACTACCACCTCATCCTGGCCCTCGCGGCCGCGCTCCCTCGCCGACGACGGCTCGAAGACCGTCGCCGCCACCACCGTGCCCTCCGGCATCTTGCGCCAGGCCGGCTCCGCGCCGGCTCTCGCCCATGCCGTCGCCGCATCGGTCCAAGCCCGGACGGACGCCGCCTCCAGCTCTGCCTCGACCTTGTTCCTGTCCCGCCAGGCCAAGCCCTCGGCGTCATTCGGATCCAAGCCGAGGTCTGAGTCGGCCCATCCCTCCGCCTCGACCTGGTCGACGAGGTCGGACCGGCTCCTACGGAACGCTGTCCCTTCGGCGGCCGCGGCGGCCTCCGCAGCCCTCGCCAACGCGATTGGTGACCTAAAGAGGAAGAAGACAAAATGAGCAAGAAAGGAACAAGGCCAGCTTGACAAGTCCGGACGCGTACAGGAGATGAAGCTTACCCCGACAAGACCGGGACCGGGGTTGGCCTCCCATGCCCGGCGCCGCGCTTCC
This sequence comes from Triticum dicoccoides, assembly GCF_002162155.2. Lineage (NCBI taxonomy): Eukaryota > Viridiplantae > Streptophyta > Magnoliopsida > Poales > Poaceae > Triticum > Triticum dicoccoides. Next base: position 15,524,408 of record NC_041389.1, on the reverse strand, counting down.
TCTTGGCCGGCCTCCCGGCCCCGGCCGGGTCCGCCGTGTGCTTCGGGGCCCAGGGCCGCGGCGCGACGCTGTCCTTCCCGTGCAGACGGCTCAGCGCCGCCCCACGCGACAACCCGGCTCCGCCCGCGTCGCCGCCTCCCTCGCCCAACCCCACTACACCAACAACTGGCGTCAACATTGCCCGTATCGTACCGCGGTCAACAACTGAAGATACATGAAGAAAAATACAAGACTTACCCGCGCGACGCCCAGCGTCGGCGTCGGCCTCGGCTTCCTCCTCCCCGCCATGTGCCGCGGGCCCCTCTGGCACCACAGGCGCCACCTGCAATGGAGCCGGGCGTAAGTATGCCGGATCGCGTTCAGAAGCACTTCCCGCATTGCGCCAGGACGGACGAGGAGGTGCGCAGCAGCAAAGTAAGGCAACCAGACACTCACCTGTGGCGCCGGGTTCGACTCGCTGTACGACACCTTGCCGAACCGCCAATCCTCCCCAAGGTTGGCCTTGGAGATGTCGTTCACACGGCGCGCGATCTGCTCCCCCCTTGCTGCGTCGACCCCATGCGGTTGGGGTCTTGAAGGCCGACCATCTCGCCAATGAGGCAGCAGTGCCTCTGTAGCGGGAGGACCCAGCGCATGATGAACGCGACGATGAGGTCATTGCCTGTGAGCCCCTCCCGCGTCCTCATCACCATCACCCGCTCGCAGAGATTGAGAATCTCCTGCGACGGTCGCCTGGGCGAGTAGCCCCAGTTCATCTTCGCCCACAGCGGCGCGATGGCAAAGGACAGAAGATTGATGTCGAACCCAAGTTGCGGACGTAGAAGAAGGAGTTGTTCCATTTCTTAGAAGAACCCTCTAGCGGGATCTTGGGGAAGTCCGCCCCCGACCGCTTCAAGATGACGGCGGTGCCGCAGTCGGTGAACTCTCCGGTCGATGGGCCCTGCTGCTTCAGGGAGAAGTAGCGCGCCCAGAGGTCGATCGTGGGCTCGACCCCTAGGTACCCCTCACAGAGGGTGACGAAGCCGGAGAGCTGGATGATGGCACCGGCACCAAGATGATGCGGCTAAAGCCCGAAGAACTACCGGAATCTACGGAAGAAGGTGCTCGCCGGCAGCCCAAATCCGCGCTCGAAGTGCGTGAGGAAGACCACGCGCTTCGACTCCTCGGGCTGCGGCCTCTGCTCGCCACGGGGAAGACGAACGACGACATCCTGAAGAAAATATGCCCTAGAGGCAATAATAAAGTTATTATTTATTTCCTTATATCATGATAAATGTTTATTATTCATGCTAGAATTGTATTAACCAGAAACATAATACATGTGTGAATATATAGACAAACAGAGTGTCACTAGTATGCCTCTACTTGACTAGCTTGTTAATCAAAGATGGTTATGTTTCCTAACCATGAACAAGGAGTTGTTATTTGATTAACGAGGTCACATCATTAGTTGAATGATCTGATTGACATGACCCATTCCGTTAGCTTAGCACCCGATCGTTTAGTGTGTTGCTATTGCTTTCTTCATGACTTATACATGTTCCTAGGACTATGAGATTATGCAACTCCCGTTTACCGGAGGAACACTTTGTGTGCTACCAAACGTCACAACGTAACTGGGTGATTATAAAGGTGCTCTACAGGTGTCACCGAAGGTACTTGTTGGGTTGGCATATTTCGAGATTAGGATTTGTCACTCCGAATGTCGGAGAGGTATCTCTGGGCCCTCTCGGTAATGCACATCACTTAAGCCTTGCAAGCATTGCAACTAATGAGTTAGTTGCGAGATGATGTATTACGGAACGAGTAAAGAGACTTGCCGGTAACGAGATTGAACTAGGTATTGGATACCGACGATCGAATCTCGGGCAAGTAACATACCGATGACAAAGGGAACAACGTATGTTGTTATGCGGTCTGACCGATAAAGATCTTCATAGAATATGTAGGAACCAATATGGGCATCCAGGTCCCGCTATTGGTTATTGACCGGAGACGTGTCTCGGTCATGTCTACATTGTTCTCGAACCGTAGGGTCCGCACGCTTAAGGTTTCGATGACAGTTATATTATGAGTTTATGTATTTTGATGTACCGAAGGTTGTTCGGAGTCCCGGATGTGATCACGGACATGACGAGGAGTCTCGAAATGGTCGAGACATAAAGATTGATATATTGGACGGATATATTTGGACACCGGAAAGGTTCCGGATGAGATTGGGACTATACCGGAGTTCCGGGAGGTTACCGGAACCCCCCGGTAAGTATATGGGCCTTATTGGGCCTTAGTGGAAAGGAGGGAGAAGGAGCAAAGGAGGGGGCGCCCCCCCAAGCCCAATCCGAATTGGGAGGGGGGCCGGCCCCCCCTTTCCTTCTTCCCTCCCCTCTCTTCCTTCCCTCTCCTACTCCTAATAGGAAAGGGGGGCAAACCTACTTGGAGTAGGTTTGCCCCCCCTAGGGCGCGCCTCCCCTCTTGGCCGGCCCCCTCCTCCTCTCCCCCTTTATATACGGAGGAGGGGGGCACCCCATAGACACACAAATTGATCTTCGTAATCGTTCCTTAGCCGTGTGCGGTGCCCCTCTCCACGATATTACACCTCGGTCATATTGTAGCGGTGCTTAGGCGAAGCCCTGCGACAGTTGAACATCAAGATCGTCACCACGCCGTCGTGCTGACGGAACTCCTCCCCAAGTCTTTGCTGGATCGAAGCCCGGGGTGCGTCATCGAGCTGTACGTGTGTCAAGAACTCGGAGGTGCCGGAGTAACGGTGCTTGGATTGGTTGGACCGGGAAGACGTACGACTACTTCCTCTACCTTGTGTCAACGCTTCCGCTTCGGTCTACGAGGGTACGTAGACAACACTCTCCCCTCTCGTTGCTATATCATCACCATGATCTTGCGTGTGCGTAGGATTTTTATTTTGAAATTACTACGTTCCCCAACAGTGGCATCCGAGCCTAGGTTTTATGGTTTGATGTTATATGCACGAGTAGAACACAAATGAGTTGTGGGCGATATAAGTCATACTGCTTACCAGCATGTCATACTTTGGTTTGGCGGTATTGTTGGATGAAGCGGCCCGGACCGACATTACGTGTACGCTTACGCGAGACTGGTTTTACCGCCGTGCTTTGCACACAGGTGACTAGCGGGTGTCAGTTTCTCCAACTTTAGTTGAACCGAGTGTGGCTACGCCCGGTCCTTGCGAAGGTTAAAACATCATCAACTTGACAAACTATCGTTGTGGTTTTGATGCGTAGGTGAGATTGGTTCTTGCTTAAGCCCGTAGCAGCCACGTAAAACTTGCAACAACAAAGTAGAGGACGTCTAACTTGTTTTTGCAGGGCGTGTTGTGATGTGATATGGCCAAGACATGATGCTATATTTTATTGTATGAGATGATCATGTTTTGTAACCGAAGTTATCGGCAACTGGCAGGAGCCATTTGGTTGTCGCTTTATTGTATGAAATGCAAACGCCCTGTAATTGCTTTACTTTATCACTAAGCGGTAGCGATAGTCGTAGAAGCAATAGATGGCGTAAACGACAAACGATGCTAAGATGGAGATCAAGGTGTCGCGCCGGTGACGATGGTGACCATGATGGTGCTTCGGAGATGGAGATCACAAGCACAAGTGATGATGGCCATATCATATCACTTATATTGATTGCATGTGATGTTTATCCTTCATGCATCTTATCTTGCTTTGATTGACGGTAGCATTTTAAGATGATCTCTCATTAAAAATTATCAAGAAGTGTTCTCCTTGAGTATGCACCGTTGCCAAAGTTCGTCGTGCCCAGACACCACGTGATGACCGGGTGTGATAAGCTCTACGTCCATCTACAACGGGTGCAAGCCAGTTTTGCACACGCAGAATACTCAGGTTAAACTTGACGAGCCTAGCATATGCAGATATGGCCTCGGAACACGGAGACCGAAAGGTCGAGCGTGAATCATATAGTAGATATGATCAACATAAGATGTTCACCATTGAAAACTACTCCATCTCACGTGATGATCGATTATGGTTTAGTTGATTTGGATCACGTGATCACTTAGATGACTAGAGAGATGTCTGTCTAAGTGGGAGTTCTTAAGTAATATGATTAATTGAACTTAAATTTATCATGAACTTAGTACCTGATAGTATCTTGCTTGTCTATGTTGTTTGTAGATAGATGGCCCGTGCTGTTGTTCCGTTGAATTTTAATGCGTTCCTTGAGAAAGCAAAGTTGAAAGATGATGGTAGCAACTACGCGGACTGGGTCCGTAACTTGAGGATTATCCTCATTGCTGCACAGAAAAATTACGTCCTGGAAGCACCGCTGGGTGCCAGGCCTGCTGCTGATGCAACTGACGATGTTAAGAACGTCTGGCAGAGCAAAGCTGATGACTACTCGATAGTTCAATGTGCCATGCTTTACGGCTTATAACCGGGACTTCAACGACGTTTTGAACGTCATGGAGCATATGAGATGATCCGGGAGTTGAAGTTAATATTCCAGAAGAATGCCCAGATTGAGAGATATGAAGTCTCCAATAAGTTCTATAGCTGCAAGATGGAGGAGAATAGTTCTGCCAGTGAGCATATACTCAAGATGTCTGGGTATTGTAATCACTTGATTCAACTGGGAGTTACTCTTCCGGATGATAGCGTCATTGACAGAATTCTCCAATCACTTCCACCAAGCTACAAGAGCTTCGTGATGAACTATAATATGCAAGGGATGGATAAAACGATTCCCGAGCTCTTCGCAATGCTAAAGGCTGCGGAAGTAGAAATCAAGAAGGAGCATCAAGTGTTGATGGTCAACAAGACCACTAGTTTCAAGAAAAAGGGCAAAGGGAAGAAGAAGGGGAACTTCAAGAAGAACAGCAAGCAAGTTGCTGCTCAAGAGAAGAAACCCAAATCTGGACCTAAGCCTGAAACTGAGTGCTTCTACTGCAAGCAGACTGGACACTGGAAGCGGAACTGCCCCAAGTATTTGGCGGATAAGAAGGATGCCAAGGTGAACAAAGGTATATGTGATATACATGTTATTGATGTGTACCTTACTAGAGCTCGCAGTAGCACCTGGGTATTTGATACTGGTTCTGTTGCTAATATTTGCAACTCGAAACAGGGACTACGGATTAAGCGAACACTAGCAAAGGACGAGGTGACGATGCGCGTGGGAAATGGTTCCAAAGTTGATGTGATCGCGGTCGGCACGCTACCTCTACATCTACCTTCGGGATTAGTATTAGACCTAAATAATTGTTATTTGGTGCCAGCGTTGAGCATGAACATTATATCTGGATCTTGTCTGATGCGAGACGGTTATTCATTTAAATCAGAGAATAATGGTTGTTCTATTTATATGAGTAATATCTTTTATGGTCATGCACCCTTGAAGAGTGGTCTATTTTTGATGAATCTCGATAGTAGTGATACACATATTCATAGTATTGAAGCCAAAAGATGCAGAGTTGATAATGATAGTGCAACTTATTTGTGGCACTGCCGTTTAGGTCATATCGGTGTAAAGCGCATGAAGAAACTTCATACTGATGGACTTTTGGAACCACTTGATTATGAATCACTTGGTACTTGCGAACCGTGCCTCATGGGCAAGATGACCAAAACGCCGTTCTCCGGTACTATGGAGAGAGCAACAGATTTGTTGGAAATCATACATACAGATGTATGTGGTCCGATGAATGTTGAAGCTCGTGGCGGATATCGTTATTTTCTCACCTTCACAGATGATTTAAGCAGATATGGGTATATCTACTTAATGAAGCATAAGTCTGAAACATTTAAAAAGTTCAAAGAATTTCAGAGTGAAGTTGAAAATCATCGTAACAAGAAAATAAAGTTTCTACGATCTGATCGTGGAGGAGAATATTTGAGTTACGAGTTTGGTCTACACTTGAAACAATGCAGAATAGTTTCGCAACTCACGCCACCCGGAACACCACAGCATAATGGTGTGTCCGAACGTCGTAATCGTACTTTAGTTGATATGGTGCGATCTATGATGTCTCTTACTGATTTACCGCTATCGTTTTGGGATTATGCTTTAGAGACGGCAACATTCACATTAAATAGGGCACCATCAAAATCCGTTGAGACGACACCTTATGAACTACGGTTTGGCAAGAAACCAAAGTTATCGTTTCTTAAAGTTTGGGGCTGCGATGCTTATGTGAAAAAACTTCAACCTGATATGCTAGAACCCAAATCGGAGAAATGTGTCTTCATAGGATACCAAAAGGAGACAGTTGAGTACACCTTCTATCACAGATCCGAAGGCAAGACATTTGTTGCTAAGAATGGATCCTTTCTAGAGAAGGAGTTTCTCTCGAAAGAAGTGAGTGGGAGGAAAGTAGAACTTGATGAGGTAACTGTACCTACTCCTTTGTTGGAAATTAGTACATCACAGGAACCAGTTTCTGTTACATCAAAACCAACTAGTGAGGAAGTTGATGATGATGATCATAGAACTTCAGATCAAGTTACGACAGAACCTCGTAGGTCAAACAGAATAAGATCTGCACCAGAGTGGTACGGTAATCCTATTCTGGAATTCATGCTACTAGATCATGATGAACCTATGAACTATGAAGAAGCGATGGTGAGCTCAGATTCCGCAAAATGGCTTGAAGCCATGAAATGTGAGATGGGATCCATGTATGAGAACAAAGTATGGACTTTGGTTGACTTGCCCGATGATCGGCAAGCAATTGAGAATAAATGGATCTTCAAGAAGAAGACTGATGCTGACGGTAATGTTACTGTCTACAAAGCTCGACTTGTTGCAAAAGGTTTTCGACAAGTTCAAGGGATTGACTACGATGAGACCTTCTCACCCGTAGCGATGCTTAAGTCTGTCCGAATCATGTTAGAAATTGTCGCATTTTATGATTATGAAATTTGGCAAATGGATGTAAAAACTGTGTTCCTGAATGGGTTTCTGGAGGAAGAGTTGTATATGATGCAACCAGAAGGTTTTATCGATCCAAAGGGAGCTAACAAAGTGTGCAAGCTCCAGCGATCCATTTATGGACCGGTGCAAGCCTCTCGGAGTTGGAATAAATGCTTCGATAGTGTGATCAAAGCATTTGGGTTTATACAGACTTTTGAAGAAGCCTGTATTTACAAGAAAGTGAGTGGGAGCTCTGTAGCATTTCTAATATTATATGTGGATGACATATTATTGATTGGAAATGATATAGAATTTCTGGATAGCATAAAGGGATACTTGAATAAAAGTTTTTCAATGAAAGACCTCGGTGAAGCTGCTTACATATTGGGCATTAAGATCTATAGAGATAGATCAAAACGCTTAATTGGACTTTCACAAAGCACATACCTTGACACAGTTTTGAAGAAGTTCAAAATTGATCAAGCAAAGAAAGGGTTCTTGCCTGTATTGCAAGGTGTGAAGTTGAGTAAGACTCAATGTCCGACCACTGCAGAAGATAGAGAGAAAATGAAAGATGTTCCCTATGCTTCAGCCATAGGCTCTATCATGTATGCAATGCTGTGTACCAGACCTAATGTGTGCCTTGCTATAAGTTTAGCAGGGAGGTACCAAAGTAATCCAGGAGTGGATCACTAGACAGCGGTCAGGAACATCCTGAAGTACCTGAAAAGGACTAAGGATATCTTTCTCGTATATGGAGGTGACAGAGAGCTCATCGTAAATGGTCACGTTGATGCAAGCTTTGACACTGATCCGGACGATTCTAAATCGCAAACCGGATACGTGTTTACATTAAACGGTGGAGCTGTCAGTTGGTGCAGTTCAAAGCAAAGCGTCGTGGCGGGATCTACATGTGAAGCGGAATACATAGCTGCTTCGTAAGCAGACAATGAGGGAGTCTGGATGAAGGAGTTCATATCTGATTTAGGTGTCATACCTAGTGCATCGGGTCCAATGAAAATCTTTTGTGACAATACTGGAGCGATTGCCTTAGCGAAGGAATCCAGATTTCACAAGAGAACCAAGCACATCAAGAGACGCTTCAATTCCATCCGGGATCTAGTCCAAGTGGGGGACATAGAGATTTGCAAGATACATACGGATCTGAATGTTGCAGACCCGTTGACTAAGCCTCTTCCACGAGCAAAACATGATCATCACCAAGACTCCATGGGTGTTAGAATCATTACTGTGTAATCTAGATTATTGACTCTAGTGCAAGTGGGAGACTGAAGGAAATATGCCCTAGAGGCAATAATAAAGTTATTATTTATTTCCTTATATCATGATAAATGTTTATTATTCATGCTAGAATTGTATTAACCGGAAACATAATACATGTGTGAATATATAGACAAATAGAGTGTCACTAGTATGCCTCTACTTGACTAGCTTGTTAATCAAAGATGGTTATGTTTCCTAACCATGAACAAGGAGTTGTTATTTGATTAACGAGGTCACATCATTAGTTGAATGATCTGATTGACATGACCCACTCCGTTAGCTTAGCACCCGATCGTTTAGTATGTTGCTATTGCTTTCTTCATGACTTATACATGTTCCTATGACTATGAGATTATGCAACTCCCGTTTACCGGAGGAACACTTTGTGTGCTACCAAACGTCACAACGTAACTGGGTGATTATAAAGGTGCTCTACAGGTGTCACCGAAGGTACTTGTTGGGTTGGCATATTTCGAGATTAGGATTTGTCACTCCGAATGTCGGAGAGGTATCTCTGGGCCCTCTCGGTAATGCACATCACTTAAGCCTTGCAAGCATTGCAACTAATGAGTTAGTTGCGAGATGATGTATTACGGAACGAGTGAAGAGACTTGCCGGTAACGAGATTTAACTAGGTATTGGATACCGACGATCGAATCTCGGGCAAGTAACATACCGATGACAAAGGGAACAACGTATGTTGTTATGCGGTCTGACCGATAAAGATCTTCGTAGAATATGTAGGAACCAATATGGGCATCCAGGTCCCGCTATTGGTTATTGACCAGAGACGTGTCTCGGTCATGTCTACATTGTTCTCGAACCGTAGGGTCCGCACGCTTAAGGTTATATTATGAGTTTATGTATTTTGATGTACCGAAGGTTGTTCGGAGTCCCGGATGTGATCACGGACATGACGAGGAGTCTCGAAATGGTCGAGACATAAAGATTGATATATTGGACGGATATATTTGGACACCGGAAAGGTTCCGGATGAGATTGGGACTATACTGGAGTTCCGGGAGGTTACCGGAACCCCCCGGTAAGTATATGGGCCTTATTGGGCCTTAGTGGAAAGGAGGGAGAAGGAGCAAAGGAGGGGACGCCCCCACCCCCAAGCCCAATCCGAATTGGGAGGGGGGCCGGCCCCCCCTTTCCTTCTTCCCTCCCCTCTCTTCCTTCCCTCTCCTACTCCTAATAGGAAAGGGGGGCCAAACCTACTTGGAGTAGGTTTGCCCCCCCTAGGGCGCGCCTCCCCTCTTGGCCGGCCCCCTCCTCCTCTCCCCCTTTATATACGGAGGAGGGGGCACCCTATAGACACACAAATTAATCTTCGTGATCGTTCCTTAGCTGTGTGCGGTGCCCCTCTCCATGATATTACACCTCGGTCATATTGTAGCAGTGCTTAGGCGAAGCCCTGCGACAGTTGAACATCAAGATCGTCACCACGCCGTCGTGCTGACGGAACTCCTCCCCAAGGCTTTGCTGGATCGAAGCCCGGGGTGCGTCATCGAGCTGTACGTGTGTCAAGAACTCGGAGGTGCCGGAGTAACGGTGCTTGGATCGGTTGGACCGGGAAGACGTACGACTACTTCCTCTACGTTGTGTCAACGCTTCCGCTTCGGTCTACGAGGGTACGTAGACAACACTCTCCCCTCTCGTTGCTATATCATCACCATGATCTTGCGTGTGCGTAGGAATTTTTTTTGAAATTACTACGTTCCCCAACACATCCATCTCCCGCGGCAGGCGCTGCGACGCTCGAAGATGGGCGATGTCCTCGGTGGTGACATTCGAGCCCATCCAAGAGCCCGACGGCAGGGCCATGGACGAAAGAAGAAGAAAGAAGATGGACGACGGAGAAGTTCTACTCAGGGCAGCAGGCGCCACAGTGCGTCGGTTGCAAAGAGCAGGGCAAGAGCAAGGGGCAGGAGGGCGCGTGCGAGAATGATGTCTGCCACCCCTGCCCCCCCCCCCCCGATTTATAACCCTCGGTTTGAACGTGGGGGAGTGGGATCGTCTGCACGCACCCTTTCCACTACCCCGCAATAAGTGTGCACGTACACGCGCAATAACTGCCTGGGGAAGAGCAACCGGCCCCCGGACGCTGCAATAAATCTGCGCGCGTGGGCCAAGGTCGTGCGGCGGCGGGCCCCAGCCCGCCGCCCAGTCCCGTCACGCGCGTGGCCCGTCAAGCCCCTCCGACTCCCGGGCACCACGTGGCGCCTGCACGAAGCCCGAGGGATTGCCCCAAGATTCGACAGACTCCTCGGTTCCCGGCATCCCGGGATGCCACGATCCGGTTTCCCATAAAACCGGCGCACAGTGGGTGTTGCCGGACCCGGCGCTCGTAGAATCCGCCTTGCTTAAGGGGGAAACTGCGAAGGCCCACTCATCCAAAGACGACGGACCTTCACACCTTCGGGGACTACTGTCAGGGGCATGAACCCTGGGCAAGCAACGGAATCGGATCCTTTTCAAAACAATGGGGCCAGCATCGCCCCTCAAGCCGGCACGCGCCTGGCCGGGTCGCTCGAACCGGCCAAGCACCGCAACCCTGCCAAGCTCTTCGACCCGGCAAGACACCTCGACTCGGCCTCAACAACTGGCACAAGACAGCCGAACCCGGCACAATCAAAGCTTCCTCAACAAGCCAGCTCCACCCATGGCGTGCTCCGCAATCCAGCCACGGGTCAGCTCCGTCCCATCCAGGCCGTACGACGGGACGAGTCTTCAATCACCGATGACCAACGTAACAGTGTCCCGCCCATGCCTATGGTCAGCCGGAACGTGGCAACAGTGCCCCTCACCTGCCCGCTGACCAGGGCTAGCGTGGCTACAGTGCCCCCGCCCTCACCGCCGACGACAGCAAGCGGCGACCTGACGGAGCACCATTGTACATGACTCGACTCAGCCTCACCCTAACGATCGACAAGATGGCACACAGTCCCCGTAGGCATGCGGGGCCCGCACCTAGGGGAACCCAGCGAACCACAGGCCCCCAGCGGGTCCCAGCCCGGGTCCCCGGACGCCGTCAACCCGGACCCACCGACTTGCAACATTACCATTGTACCCCTGGGGGTTTGGTCTATAAAACCCACGAGGAGCCCTCACGTGTATACGGGGGACGAAAGCAAGTAAGCGCGGAACTAGCCACCGAAACAGCAACCCCAGATAGAAGGAGCAGCCTAAGCCTTGGCCAACTCCCTTCCTCTCCCATACAGCTCCAGGAGCGACATTGTACTATCGAACATCAAACTACACTCGGCAGGACATGGGGTATTATCTCTCCGGAGAGCCCCGAACCTGGGTATGTCCGGCGTCCCGCGCCCGCTCATGCCAACCTCGCCTCTGAAGCCCACCAGCGCCCTCAATCCTTCTCCTCTCTTTAGCCATTGCTTGACATCTGCCGTGCGCCCACCATGACAGTATACAAGAACTGATTGCGGAGAAAGCATGTGTTGTCTTGGCAGAATGCCACCATGGTCCACCTCGATGGTGATGGCGCATGCGCAAGGGACACACCGGTGGGACCATGGAAGCCCCCGCTGGCACGAGCCATGGTTCAACATAGGAGGCGTCGTGTATGCGGCCTCAGCGTGGGAATGGACGCAACACACAATGAATATGACGGTCGGGAGGAAACATTACGGGCTTGTCGATGACTTGCAACAACAACTTGTCTCCCCCTGGAGTGTTGTTCACCATTGCTAAAGGATATCGTGAATGCATACGTCTGTGTCGACATTGCGGCCTAGTGGAAACATGATCATATGGTGTGGGGCGGGTGGAGAACGACTGGTCCGGTGGAGATATGAAAGGTTCATACGTTTGACCTGAAGTGTTTCCCATCCGTCAAATTTTCAACCTACACACTCTAGAGCGAACCAAGTGAGCAAAATCGGCGACCCAATTAGCTACTCCAGGAAGACTGTTTCAGCGAACCTCCAGAACGTACCGGTCCATTTTTTTTGTTTATCAGTTCTTTAGTTTACCACTTTGTCTTTCCTTTTAATTTTGAAAAAAAAATCTATTTATTTTAAAAAATGTCAGCAATATTTAAAAAAGCGATATTAAAAATGTTCACTTTCAGAAAAAGAAAATAATTTTATAATTATTCACAAAATGTTCAGAATTTTCAAAAAATAGTTTTTCATAAACTATCAAAAACATAATATAAGAATAATAAAATTTTATGTCAAAGACGGTCGAGAACCAACAAAACAAAATAAAGCTAGAAACCAAACGATCGGGAAAATATCAGTTGTACGCTAGCTCATATCGCTAACACCAAATGAGCCAGCCCACTCTTAAGCTCCCTAGGGACGTCCTACTTAGCGAGTGATGCGACGCAAAGCAAACCCTATTCTGCGCTTACAGCGCTAGAAACATGTGGGTTTGCTTCGAGTCACATCAAAAACTATTCAAAAATGATCGCCGACTCAAAAAATGTTCCCGAAATTCAAAGATTGTTCATTCATTAAAAAACTATTCACAATTTCAAAAAGTGTTTGTGAATTTGTAAAATTATTCTCGGATGGCAAAGAATTTTAAGAATATTTAAATTGGAACGGGGAAAAAGAAAAGAAAGAGGAAAAATGAAGAAACCAAAAAACATAAAGAAAAAACACGTAGAAATAAAGCCGGTTCGTGGAAGGTTCAAGAACCCGAGCAACACCAGTGGAAGAAAGGCACGTGAAAATCGTTAATATGGGTACAACCATATATGAGTGAGGAATCAAGTGTGCGTGTTTGGTGACTATTCACCTCATAATAAGCGATTGGGCGATATTTGACCTAATTAGTTTAAGATATGTGGATAGATGTCCTATGTGCCTAAAACTTGGTCATGGCGAGCCCCCACAAAGCATGACACACAATGGTCATTACCAATTATCGCTTACAACACGTTTCAATCGTTTCGACTAGGAAAAGACCGGTCACATCTTTATCACTGTCATGGGGCATGCCAGAAGCATGATTTCGCCATATTTTAAATTATTTTTTCATCTCTTCTACATATATTTAGAATGTTCTAAAGTTATACATTTGGAAAACATTTCACTTTTATTAATATAAAAATGGTCATTGTGTATTAGAAAATTCCCATTGGACATTCCATTTTTATATTATCAAAAGTTTATTGTGTATTAGAAAAAAAATAAGGAATTAAAAAGAGTGTCCATACGTATTGTTCACCAGATACTACAAAAAGTTCGTCACATAATAAAAATGTTTATTGTGTATAAAAAAGTTCATCATGTATTTCAAATAAATGTTCATATTGGGACTAAACAAATATTGATCCTGCAATAATAACTGTTCAGTATTCTCATAAAGAATTCATACAATTAAAAAGAGTATTTAGTAATTAAAAAAGGTCATCTCTTATTGAGAAAATATTTAAGTAATTAAAAAGAGTATTGATACATTAACGTATTGCTCACAGAATATTAGGGAAATTGCAACATGTAATAAAAGAATGATTATTGTGTATCAAAAAGATTCTCATTATGTATTTTAAAGAAATGTTCATATTTTACTTAAATTTACATGATGAACACTACGAACATTTTTTAAATACACTCTGCACATTTTTTAAAATACACGATGAATACTTCTGAAGAAACCTTGAACATTTATTAATTATTCAGTTGAGAAGTTTCTGGATATACATCAAACACTTTTTAGTACATGATGCACAATTTTGAAAAGGTCCAGGTACTTTCAAAAAATGTTCACACTGTTAAAAAACATTATAGTACTGAAAAGATTATGTGCTTTCAGAAAATCGTTTACATGTGTAAATGTTTTGTTCATATAGATCTAAATACAAAATGGTGTATGTTACCCCCAAAGAATAAATGGGAGGTAAATAAAAGTGAACAATAATAATAAGCAGAAAACCAAGAGTAGAAAAGGCAGAAAATAAAATAAAATAAAAATAAAAAGCAAAGGAAGATAACCGAAAAGAAAAAGAAATGAAAATGAAAAGGGGAATAAAAGAAACAAATCTAGAAAGAAAGAACCGAAGAAAGATGTTGAAAACTGAAAAATAACTACTTATGATAAAATCGCTACAAAAAGAACACTCAATAACGGTTATCCCGAAAAACAGACACAAAATCAATGGAAAAAAATGCTTCAAGCATCGCTACCGAGTCTTCGTCCAGACTGAATCAGCATTGAAGCCGAGAGCTATGTTCATCTTGAAGTAAGAGAGATATAGCTCTCACCGTTTTGTTGGGGCAGCGGAGAGTGTAGAGATCAATGGAGTTGGGAGAGAAAAAATTGTATTGTTCTAATGCAAATGGGCTTGTTATGTTAACCGATCCAGGCCCACAAATAGGTTGCAAAGCTAGGCTGTCGCTGAATGGTTGGACGCACCATAGAGCTAGAGGAAGCCGTGGAAAGCCAATACGGCAACCGAACAGAACGTGTGGCCGCCGCGAACCAACCTTCGGTTGAGATGATTAGGTGCACAGTGGTATCCCCAATCCATCAGGGTTTAAATCATAGTGCTCGCATTATTTCTGGATTTATTTCAGGATTTTCGGTGATGCGCTTTCAGTGGGCGCCTTCGACGACGAGGCGCCTACGATGGCTTCGTAAATCTCAGGATGTTATGCCGGCTCAGTCTCTCGGAGGTGCTCATAGGGGTAGGGTGTGCGTGTGTGCGTTCATAGGAGTGAGTATATGCGCGTGTATATGAGCGCTTGTGTCTGTTCTGATACTAAAAAAAAACATGTGGTCGCCATCAACTTTGATGGACTCGTGGGCAAAGAGGACTGGCGTTGCCACGCCAAATATCTCGATGAAGTACGGTGGATATAATCTGATGATCGAGTTGATTATAAGTTCATAACCCTAACTCCTATTCTCATTTTCTTTTAGAGGAAAGGCATGCACCCGACTTTATAAATAAAGCCACCAAACAGTGTTCTAGAAACGCCATAACCACAAATAGAACCGCACCCAACCAAGGGCGGCATGAAGTTCCGAAAGTATGAGATACAGTGCACCTAGGCCAAAAACACGGCACGCAGGACGGAAGATAAGAAGAACCAAGTAAAACGACATAGCCACCAACTAAGTCAAAAGAAACGCCGAGGGAACTACGCAGCTGGCTCCTGCCTAGATAGGGAAGATGCCAAGGCCCGAATTTTAGATATCAAAAGGTCAAAAGCGACCCGGTCGTCCGTCTTAGTCAATGATCTCCACTGCTGCAGAACCAGGCCAATTTTAAGTAAGCAATCAACATGTTTAGTAGGAAAAGCCTGCTCAATGGTAAAATTGTTTCTAGTTGTCCACAAGGTCCAGCAAATCGCCCCCAGGCCACCCCAAAATACTCGCTTAGTGAGCCCAACCGGGTCATTGGTGAGGACCCGAAGCTCAAACAAAGAAGATGGTCCACATGGCACCTGAAGTCACGACCTAACACAACTCCAAACCAGCTTAGCCAAAACATAATGAAAGAAGATATGGTTAGTGTCCAGGGCACCACAATGGGCACAAGACTCTGAGCCCGAGCCATTACGTTTACGAATTTGGTCAGCCACAGGGAGACGGCCTTTAAAAACTTGCTAGAGGAAGATATTCACCTTAGGGGGAATCCGAGCCCTCCAAATCGGGTTGAATCTGTTAGTGGGGTTACCACCAATAAGCTTAGAGTATAAAGACTTAACCGAAAAACGACCAGAAGAAACGTGGGGCCAGACCACCGTGTCCTCTGCCTCCGAGAGCGTGGGGAAGAAGGCAGTAAGCTGCTGCCAATCTTCCAACTCTGCAGGGGACAGCGAACGCCGGAAGGCTAGATCCCAATTATTAGTTGAAAGCTCCGCGATGGAGATATTCGGGTTAGGACAATAAGAGAACAAAGTAGGGAAGGTCACAGAGAGAGGTGAATCTCCACACCACCAGTCGAGCCAAAAGCGAACGGAGGCTCCGTTACCAAACAGAAACTTGACATGAGCCTCAAATAGAGGACGGACCTTGACGAGATCTTTCCAAAACTGCGATCCTTCCCATGAGGGAGGAACATAGGGTTAGAGAAAGGGAAGTATTTAGCTTTAAGGATAGAGAACCACAAGCTATCAGCGCTCGTGGTCAAAATTTTCCACCACAATTTGATCATGAGACATCTATTCATAATATCAGTGTTAATAATGCCCAACCCTCCAAGGTTTTGGGTCTACATACTATCTTCCATCTAACCAATTTGTATTTGCATCTATTATCTATCGCATTCCAGAAGAAAGCACCCCAATTCTTATCTCCCATTCTCAGTTTGGGCGGAACCGATCTACTAATTCTATTATTCCAGTTAGTAAGAGAGATTTTGAATAAGAAATAGCAGTTATGTATTTAGGACCTTTGACGCAAATGGATGCATCTCTAACTCCATAGAGAGCATCAACAAGGATCGAGCAGAACATGTGGTTGTTGAATACTTGGATGTACTCATCGCTCATTTAGCTGCCTAAGGGCATATGCAACGGCAACCCGAAAAAAACCTCCCGCATCCGTCAGCGGACAGGGGGACTAGTCCGCGGACATTGATGCGGGAGGCAACCATCCAACGCTAGACACATATATTTTCACAACAACTCAAACCAACCGGACGAAATTCATGCAAACAGCCGGATTTCATGCAAACATGATGCATTTCATATAAAAATGCCGGATTTCGACACTAAACATGATGGATTTCATTACATTTACATCAATAAGTTGTCCTAGGCAAGCTAATCTAAATGATCACCAGCGTCCGGTCCCCGTCTTCGGGCATGAACCAAGAGAACAGAAACTTCGCTTTTTCAGCTCCGCCTCCATGATCTCCGCCTGCAGAGCCCCGATAAGTTAAGATGTTCGCCTCAATGTCGCCGCCAAGTGAATAATTGTCCATCGATGCCGAGCCCACCAAGCTTGGCATTGACGGGAGGGGAGGAGCGGTGGCCTTCTTGGGACCTGATCGGCGGCGACCTACCATGCACTACTCTTCCTCGTTGTCTGTGGTGCTCGCGGACGTGTTGGCTTCTTCATGGTCGTGGCACCGGGGAGCGGCCTCCTCGTCGCCGGTGTCACCAAACAATGCCTCGCCCATGTCGTCCTCCCACTCCTTGATAGCGGCCGCCACCTCCGCCCCCCGCTGCCGATACCGGCAGCGGGCGAGGCGGATATCGTGAGCAGAGCAGTAGGACTCGAGCAGCGCCTCCTGCTGCACCAGGTCCGTGTCTGGCGCGACCGCCCTGCCGGCGGTGACCTGCTCCTCCGCCTGCAGATGTTCCCAAAGGAGGTTGTGGTTGTAGTTGGCATCGGCATGCGCCTCCCGAACTGCTCCTCCCGGTCTTCCAGGACCATGTCCATATAATGGGCACGGGCCTCGCCGATGGTCAAGGTGCAATGCACCGGCGAGGGTGCCGCGGAGGAAGAAGAGAATGGCGTTGGCTCGTCGGAGGAGGCGTCCTCCATTTGCACGTCCTCTGGCTGCCTGCTGGCCTGCCAGTCAACAGCAATTGCGGCCATGGCCGACTTCTGCACCGACTTCATCTTGTCCCAGAGAGCTTTGCCCATGAAGGGATCCATGGCGGGGAGTGGTGTGGAGTGGGATAACTGTGACTATGGCCGGGGCACCGGGGCAGCGGTTTATATAGCACCGGTGGCGGCAGACGGACGGATGGGTGGCACCGAAGGAGACGCCTCAACCGCGTGCCATCAATGTGGGTGGCAAACGGACGGACGGGCGGCCGTCATATTGTTTGAACACGTGCAATCGCCTGCACCGGGAAGCAGCACGGGCAGCGCTCTCCCGGCCGGCGCGTCGCTTCAATGCCGGCGCCAGTGAGGGATTATGTCCGCTCTAGGCAGACATGAATGCGGGCACTGACGCTCTAGAGCAGCGCTAACCAAAAACACGCGGAAGGGGTGAGGGAGTTTTTGGTGGCCAGGGCATCAGAAACGGGCTTGGGAACAGTCCGGACTCCCGCAAACCTCTCTCACTTTTGACTTCGGTTAGCAGGAGAAATCGCGTCCGGGCCGCTCCGCGGAAGGATACAGTGCTGCGTTGGATGGCTTTCGTAATCCGAACAGTTCGGTCCGGATGGTTGAAGGAGGTGTACGGGTCGGCATTGGAGATGCTCTAAGCTCCTGGGCCAGGACTAGGCTGGTTTATGGACTTTGAACCAGATCTTCTCACACACGTATGCCCTAATAGGCTGGGTTTTTTTGCGGGGTAATAGGATGGGTTATAGACTAATCTTTGTATGATACTGATGACGAGGAAATCGTCAGGGGTTTGCACGGAAGCACACTTTTTTTGAGGAAAGGCCATCATGGCTAGCTTTATTGGTATCAGATAATCGTTACATCGTTAACAAGCTTACTGACCAAGAAGTCAGGAGGCTCGTTCAACCAACTAAGAGAAACTTTATTACAATAACTATGGCTAGCTAGCACATGCGCTGCTTGATTCGAAGATCGAAAACAATGTTTAAAGATGACCTTTCCTATAGAAGTAATTGTGTCCACACATTCTGCAAAAATAGCTGCTGCTGAATCCCACCATCTAGACTCTCCTGTGCAATAGTTTACCACTTGTAACAAGTCAGACTCTGCTTCCCCCCGATTGAAGCCCAGAGAATTTGCCAATTTGAGCCCGTCCCTCATTGCCAATGCTTCGGTTGTCACAACATCTGCATCGTATGGTATTAGCTTGCATTGGGCTGCTAGAAAATTACCTTTTTCATCTCTAATAACCGCAGCAGTTGCACCCATTTCTTCATCCTCATGAAAAGCTGCATCCACGTTAACTTTCACAAACTTTGGGTCCGGCCTGCACCACTTGTGTTGTTGATCCCCTGTAAATTTCGAGAAGGCCTTCTGGTAATTACTAGCAATTGATAATACCGACATAGGCCATCTTACCATTGGAGGGACTGTTTCATTATGAGTTATGCGGCGTCTGATCCACCAAATATACCAGCACAACACGGCTACAACCTGTTTAAAATTCAGACTAGGATCAAGAGGGCATGGACTGTCCGGTAAAGTGAGCAAGAACTCCAAAATAGCCGAGCCCGAAGGATCAACTACAATTGCATGGTTAATTGTGTCCACAATTCTCAAACGCTGCCACATCTTCCTTGCATGTGTGCACGTGAATAAGAGGTGGCGACGATCCTCAGGTCCTTGGTGGAAGATTGGGCAGGCTCCATCAGTGCCTACATGCCTATTCATGAGTATATATTTAAGAGGTATAATTCCATGCAGAGTCCGCCAACAATAAATCTGAACTTTACGTGGAATGTTTAGCTTCCAGAGAGTACTCCACACTGCAATGGGGCAGATCCACCTGGGCCCAAATTCGTATTTTTATGAGTCCCAAAAGTATGATTCCACTGTAACATGTAGGCTGTTCGGACAGAGAACACACCCGTTTTGTTTGGCTGCCAGACTATGAAGTCATCAAGTGCTTGGATATTCAATGGAATATGTAATATTCTAGTCACATCCACAGGAATAAAAATTTATCTAAAGAGATCTTCATCCCACTTTTCTGAAACAGGATCAATCAATTCACTAACATAAGATACAAGGGACTGTCCACGGGGGGTGATCACTTTCCTATCCAGACTTGAAGGAATCCATGGGTCATGCCAAATGTTCACTGACTCTCTGGTACCAATTCTCCATATGTACCCTTTCTTAAATGTTTTGAGACCCTTTAATATACTTTGCCATGTGTATGAAGACCCCTGTTTTGGTGTTGCTTGTAATAGACTTCCATTTGGATAATATTTAGCTTTCAGCACACGTGCACAGAGGGACTCTGGATCTGTGATTAATCTCCAACATTGCTTAGCCAACATAGCCAGGTTAAATGAGTAAAGATCTCGAAACCCCATACCTCCCTCATTCTTTGGGAAGCATAATTTCCATCAGGAATACTAGTGCATTCTTTTATTATCCTCATCGTCACCCCACCAGAACTGAGCAATGACATCTTTAATTTCCTTGCAAACACCTTTAGAGATACAAAAAACTCTCATAGCAAAAACAGGAATGGCCTGTGCCACTGCCTTAAGAAGAATTTCTTTACCTCCAGTAGAGAGTTGCTTCTCCATACAACCAATAAGTCTAGCTTTTATTCTTACGCTCAAGCGTTACAGCCAACAATAATGGCATGTCGTGTTCGCCAATAAAAGCATTGTAACAGTGATAGTGTTTGTCGAGACTAACAGTGATAGTGTTTGTCGCGAACAGTTAGCAGGTTTTGTTTTGCAGAAACTTTTGGCCACAGAAAACATATTTTCCATGCAGCTAGTAGCATAGCACCTATCGATTTCATCACGGGTGTACAAAAGATTCTTCAGGTAGAACGTCGACACCAAGCGAAAGCATTTCCCTATATGCAGAATTGATTGTCCAAAAAACGGAAATATATGTCTAAAATGCTTTTGCTGAAACCGATGTGAATTGTACCCCTACACATATTTAGTGAAGAGGGACATGCGCTGGTTTTTTGCATAGGATTATCCTATCTTTTCAGTCCTGTAATATTGATGTTTACGTGTCTTGTAAGTGAATCTTTATTTTATTATTAAGTCATGTATTACTACGCAAAAAAAAAAACGACATAAATGTGCACACACCGCACACCACCACGGTAGTAGTACTAGTGATTCTTAGTCGTGGGTATCTTTTCTTTAAAATGGAGATTCCTGCATTCATTAAGAGAAAAAGAGTTGCTCAATTAATTTGAGAAAACTGAGCGAAAACTAGATTGTCTAGTTAATTATGAAGAACCGGGTGAAAACCATCACAACCACTAAGCGACATACATAAGAAACTCCACACACACACCACCCCTAAGAGGGCCTCGGCGAGACAACACGCAGACGTCATCGTCATTACTCCTCCTCTAGAGGCGTCATCACCATCCCTAAATTTTGAGCAAGTGACTCCGACTACACCATAGGCGATCGTTGATTCAACCCACACCGTACCTGACGCGTGAAGCTGAATGGAGATATGCATCAAAACTCAGTCACCTGAGGCCAGACATCGCAACTCCGACTCTGACGGAGAAATCTGAAGGACAAAACCAGGCACGGTTAGCGCCACACAAGATCACCGAATGGGCCACCTGCAACCAGTCATCATATATCACAGGGGCCCGCCACTGATGCTTCGACTCCATAACAGTAAACAAACCGAGGCAATATCATGGACACACCGGAGAAGAGCCTACTACCGCAACCATTGCCGCGTCATCGACATCGCTCTCACCATGCATCATTGTTGCCACAGAAGTCTGGACGCCACAACCGCCACAAACCATCGGCCCCGCTTGCCGATGCCGAGCTCGGAGACGAAGCCATCAAGAGGGAAAACGACAGACCAAAGTGCCGCCACGTCCGGTCACATGATCAAGGGTTTCTTCTGGAGAGGCTGGATGGCCAGATCCGTGCAGGAAGGGTGCGGCAACAAAGCAACGATGCCTCCAGGAACGTCAATGACGGCCACAGCTGTCGCCATCGCTGGTCACGACACAAAGCCGAGGCAGGGTCTTCACCCAAGCTCCCACACCACCTTGTCGCACACCATCCCACACCGGCGCCGGCAAGCCCACCAACTGCCACCGCCATCGAAGTATCTATCGATATAAATGAACCGCATTGTTTGGACTTGGACGTGAAAATTTGTGTACGAAACACAACTGGAGTACGCTAATTCTAAGTTAAAATTGTCAAGTAAAAATGATATAAAAATATCTTCAACATTTCATCGCAACCGCCAATTTTTGCTAGGCGCGCTGAAAAGAAATAACAGGTTCTGCTGCAAGTAAAGAGTTCCAAAATTCATATCTCTTGGCAATTAGTGACAAAGCTGACAAGTATATTGGTGAAGAGAAGGCAGCCCTGGG